>NW_001852873.1:0-45581 GCF_000209125.1 Entamoeba dispar SAW760
GAAGAAGATAATAAAAGAAATAAATAATAAATATAAATCAAATGATAATAATAAAAACAAATAATAAATAAATGATAAATAAATATTAATAATCAAAAATATAATAATATTAAAAATTAAAATTAAATCAAATCAAAATAATCAAAACAAGAAAACAAGAAATGAAAATATGAATCAAATGAAAATAAATAAAATAGAAAAATAAGAAATAAAGAAATAATAAGAATAAAGAAGAAGAATAAGAAAGAAAAGAAATATAAATAATATTAATAATAAATTAAAATAAAATAAGAAATGAAAAATATAATAATAATAATATAATAGTAATAAAAATATGAAAGAATAAAGATAATAATAATAATATAAAATGATAATATTAAAGAATTTATTAAAATATAAAATAAATTCATTTTAATATAAATCATTTAAATAATTAAACAATAAAATTATTTTATAATAATGAAATATTTCATAAATATAATAAAAATGAACAAATAAAAGAATAGAGAAAAATAAATAAAATAATAATAAATAATAAATTAAAATAATCAATATATTAAAAAGAAAAAAAGATAATAAATAATACATATAAATAAAAATTATAAAAATAAAAATGAATAAAATAAATTGCATAAATAAAATAATGTTAAATAATTTGCATCAATAAATTAAACACTTTTTTATTGCATATTTCAAATTTCTATAATAAAAAATACATCCATTATTCATCATTATTTTCATCATTATTATCACTTTTTGAATTATTCATTTTTATCTTCTTTCATTTTATAATCTCAACATTCTACTTTTATTCTTTTCATCTTCTTTTACTTCTTAATTTCACTTTTTTCTTTTATATCATTCTTTCTCTTCCTTTTTCTCTTATTTGCTTTTTTCGTTGCCGATTCAAATACTACTCTTGTATTAATTGATTTATCTTTTAAACAATTTAGTATTGTCTCAGTATATAATCAGAATGATATGAGAGTAACTGTTGAATTAAAATCTCCATAAGAATAAATGATGAAAATAAAAAAGTATTAACACCTCATATTTTCATCAATTAACGATATTACCAAAAAATGATTTAATTTACATGACAAAATAGATTAAATGAAAATCAAAAAATAATAATAAATTTATAACACATAATATCAAATAATCATAAAAAGAATAAAAGAATATGAAATAAAAGAATAATGAATGTAATCATTTCATTTTATTTTTTAATTGAAAAAAAAAATATTGTAAAGTATTATAAAAGATAATAAAATAAAAGAAAAAGAACTTAATAATAAATATGAGATTAAATAAAATAACAAATTTATTAAATGTGATATATAACGTTAAATTAAATAATGTTATTAAATAAAAAGTAGTTAATTAAGTATTAATAGAAATATCTTCTATTGTTCCTTGCTCAGGGGAGACTAATCCCGTCCCTGAGCTTAAAAGTATTTGTTCTTCAACTATTGCCTTATTCTTTGCTTCTAGTTGTTGAACGGTGAGAATTTTCTTTTCTCATTTTTGATGTGGAATAGTGTATTTTAGACATCCCTTATTTAAATATTCATTATTTAATTTCTTTTTAATTTCGATGGGTTTAAATTTCTTCTTCTTTGGGTTTAAATTTCTTCTTCTTTGGGTTTAGACTTCTTCTTTTTTATTTTCTTATTTTAAGGAGAGTATATAATTACCACTGTATTGCTTTGGGCTAATATTCTTTTAGCCTCAACCACTTGACCCTTTTCTTTTGTTAATCTTTCTTATATTATCAATTATACTTGTATTCTAACAAGTAATAATAACATCTTTATAAATACCCATTCGTTTATTGTCAATGATATTCTGTCATTGTACATAATAAACACTGCTATTCTTGCAGTACCAGGTAAGACGTTTTTCTAACCAAACGCAACGCCATAACCAGTCCATGACTGGGGGGAATCGAAGGATGGAAATATTTTAGGGTTCTGTGTGGTGTCTCTGACGTGCTACCTTCGAATCCAATATGTTTTAAATGTTTTAAATAAATAAAAATGTATTAAATTATCATTTATTATTGAATAAATGATAATGTCAATAATTATTTTAAGAATGAACATTATCATTAATCAGTTATTTTATTAAATAAAATTGAATATGTTCATTTATATATTATTTATTCATTTGATATTATTTATTATATTTCTATTTCATTTTTATTTTAATTTAAATGATAATTATTTATTTAATTTAATGTAATCAAATTCTATCATTATTTAATTTAGATTATTGTTTATATTTTTATCATAACTAAAAGTGATTGTAATGATGAATTTAAATATTAATATATCACTTATTCATATAATGAATTATATTATTATTATGATATAATTCTATTTAATTTAAAATAAATATATTTGAAATATTATAATTAAATATGATAATATTAAGAAATAATGAATAGATATTAGAAATAATAATAATAATAATAATAATAATAATAATAATAATAATAATAATAATAAAGGTGATATCATTAATTAAATACATTTCTTTATTATGATTATAAATATAAAATAATAAATAAAATGTTAATATAAATGAAATATATATCAATTAATATTTAATCAAATAAAAAGTGATGATGTAATAATTAAACAATGAAGATAATATTAAAGAAAGAATATAAAGGATAAAGAGAATAAAGATAAAGAATATAAGAGAAGATAATAATAATAAGAATAAGAGAAAATAAATAAAATAAAATAATAATATAAATAAAAATAAATTATTATTTTAATTTTATTATTTATTATATTATTATTATTATATTTAACTATTTCATTATTAATTTCATTATAATTTATTATTAATATTTAAACTATTTCATTATATTATTTAATTTTATTATTATTTCTTTATATTCTATATTTTTCATACTTATCACATTATTATATCATTAATTATATAATAATCTTGTACTTTCTCATTTCTATGCACAGCACCACTTTTCTTCATTTTCTATATACCTTTATTATTTTCAATAATTAGAATGAAAGAGTTAATAAACTAAAAAAGAAGGAATTTCATAAACAAATAATGATGAATCAATGTTGTGAAAAAGATAATTAAACATTAACTATTAAAAGATGAAGAAAATAAATGAAAACAACTACTAGAAAAAGACCGTCTGAAGGTGGTGTCGATAGAGTCAATACCTTAATTAAAATAACTGGTATCAAAAAAGGTGAAAATGACTACAGGAAAAGAGAGTAAATAATAAAAGAAATTTTGAAAATCTTAAAAGGTTAATTACAAAAGTCATAACTCCTTTTTTGACAATGAATATTTTAAATAAGAAATACTTTTGTTATATCTTTTAATGTTAAATTTATCCTTTAATCCTTTATTGTACTTTGTTCCATGCACGATTTTCTCATCTCATAAACACGCTTATTTCTAAGGTTTTCAGTAGTAACTCTTCTTCGAGAGAAGTATGTTTTTCTTTTATAATGTTTTCAAAGAAAATAAAGTAATAAATTTATATGATTCAAATAAAAGTTATTAGAAAGAAATGTAGCTTTGTTTTATTCTTTGTTTATAAAGTATTATTTGAACAATTAACTTAGACATATAACGTATCATTTTAATTTAATTCAGTGTACAATAATTTCTGAATCTTTAATTACACAAAATAACGAAAAAACAAAAACTAATGGACTTAATCCCACTCCCACTTTCTGTAGAAAGCGAAACGGATAATTGAAAAAATAGCAGTTAATACATCCAATACAAAAGTGATAATGACTGGAGCTATCCAAGAGAAATTGACAAATGTATTACAAAAAGCTTTATAACCATTATAGTCAGTATCATTACAACTTGATCTTAAAGCGATGCTAAGAGCGAACTGAATAATAGTAATCACAGCAGAAGTTCCTGATATGATAAATACCTTTAAACATAAGTGTCTTTTTGATTTAAAATAAAAAATCATCTTTTTCATAAGAAACAAAAAAATATTTCCGATGAAACGAATTATTGAAAAGAAATCAGACAAACATTAAGAAACATTTTTCGATTTGAAAAGACACACGCAAGCCACATTGTAATCATTAAGAAATTAAGTACTAAAATTGCTAATGCATTAATAATAAGATTAAATATTTGTTCTCCTTCTCGAATAGAAAATGAAAGTTCATAAATATAATACCCACTCAAAGCAACAAAACAGACACCACAAATCATTAACAAAATGTTGAATATGTATTTTAATACTTTCATTTATTTTTTGATAATTTTAAGATGTTCAACAAATAAACTTTAGTTCTATTATTAGTGTTCTAATTTTTTGTTTTTTTAAATGTTAAAATATTAAAAATCAAAAAAAAAAAAAGAAATAACAAAAAATTAATGATGTTTTGATTGAAAGGATTTTCGAATAATTTCAAGCTCTTTAATTATTTGTTCTATCTTTAGTCTATTAGTTGGTTCATCGCACCAACATTCACAAATAAGTTTATAAACATTATCAGGTAAATTGTTTTGTGGTCTTCGATGACCAGAAGCTACAAAAGTAGCAATAACCCAAGGATATTCAAATTCTTGTTTAGGATAAGGATCTTCCCATGTCATAACAGAATAAATACTAATAGCAAATGAATAAATATCAGCAGCTGTTTTATATTTTTTCCGTTTTAATATTTCAGGAGCCATAAAAGAAGGTGTTCCAACACCTTTTGTAAATGTCATATTTGTCATTAATGAATTTATATTTCTAGCACTTCCAAAATCAGTGAGTTTAGCATTAACAGGAATATCATTATCAAGGGAAGTGACTAACATATTATCAGGTTTAATATCACGATGAAGAATACCATTGTTGTGAAGATATTCTATTCCTCTAGCAACATCTAATAACATTTTTATTTTAATATTTTTAGAAAATGATTTTGATGGTTTTGATTCAATCATTTTTTGTACTGATCCATATTTTGCATATTCAGTAACCACACATCTATTGTCTTGAATTATTACTGCTCCATAGAAATGAATAATATAATTACATCTAAATTTTTCTAACATTTCTACTTCTTTTCTAAATTCTATTTCAGAACTACTGTCATTAATTTTTGGTTTCATTCTTTTAATAGCAACACTATTTCCTTTAAACTCACCTTTATAAACAACTCCAAAAGTTCCTTCTCCAATTTTTTTCTTTTGAATGAGTTCATCTGGATCTAATATACATGTCTGTTCAGTTTCAATATTAATATCCACAAAAAAATCCATTTCTTTATTAAATTTGAAACTATATACAGAAAATCTAATTTGTTGAGAGATAGTAGTAGAACAAATAGGTGTAATCTCCATAGTAACTTCTATAGCTTTGTTTTGTCTTAAAAAGACTAAATTTGGTTGAATAGTAAATTGATATTTTTTAGAAGGGATATGAGATGATTGAATCTTAACTTTATGTTTGCCATGATTAGCAATTATTAATTTTAAGGTAGTAGTTTCATTCACTGGAATATATTCATCACCAACTAATGTAAATTTATTGTTTGTTACTAATATACCTGGAAGAACTTCTTGAAAATGTTCTGAGGAGAATAAATCTTTTAGATTTAAAGTATTATCTTGTTTTAGTCTAATTATTTTTTTTGAAATTAAAGTAAGTATGAAATAAATCATAATAACTATTAATATGAATATTGGAATAACAATTAAACTTATCCACCACATAGACTTTCTTTTACAAATATTTCCTTTAATTGTAAAACCTATTGAACATGAAGTACAAACATTGTTTGAAGAAGATTCACAATGTTCTATTGTTTTATAAGACAAACAATTTAATCCATTTAATACAAATCCATCAAAACATAATTTACATTTATTACTATTACTACATGAATAACAATTATCTGGACAACTAAAACAATAAGAATCATAAACATAATAACCATCTAAACATTTACTACAACCTGTTGAATCAATTGTAACACAATTTGTTAATTCAGTTTTTGGTCTACATTCTTTAGAATGATACATAAAATATCCATCATTACATTTTATTGGTAAATCTTCTCTCTCACATAATTCCATTGTTTTTGGACATTTTGGACATGATGTTCCTTTTCTATAATAACCATCATTACAAATAGCACATCCAACTTTACTTAATGTTTGTTGTTTACATGATTTAGAGAATTCTTCATCAGAAATACATTCATAATTACTTAAAATTTTATTAGGATCTGAACAAGACAAACATTGTATTGATGTGTTTAAACAACTTGAACAATTTGAATTACAAGGAAGACAATTTGATTTAAATTCATAATAACCATCAGAACATCTAATACAAATACCTTTTTGATTAATATCACATTTATCTAAATTTTGATATTCTTTTGTTTTTAATGAATTATTTAATAAAAATATTTGAGTTTGACTTTTACATTGACCATCAATTAACCATAACGGTAAATCATTTTGATTATCACACTCAAGACATATAACATTTTCTATTGTTCCATAACATGATAAACATCCTTTTGGGCATTTTGTACATGAAGATGGATTATAATATCCATATTTACATTTTACACATTTAGAATCTTTTATTACTTCACAATATTCATTTGTATTTTTTTCACATTGTTTATTATTTAAAATATATTCATTTGCACAAATATAACATTTCTCATTCGTACACCCTAGACATTCTTTACCATATTCATTATTATTTTTACATTCTCTACATATTCCATTATCATTGTAATATCCTTCATAACAACTTATTGCTCCTGAATTTACTGTTTCATTATTTACATTTATTTTTTCACACAATAAACTCTTATTTAAATAATAACCATTTGAACATATCTCACATTGTTTTGGTTCATTTGTTTTACATACTTCACAATTACTTATTTCACATTTAGAACAATATTGTAAATTATTAACATATTCTCCATTTTTACATAATTTACAATATCCATTTGAATAAAATTTACAATTTATATCTTGATATTTACATATTCCTTTTTCTAATAAATATCCTTCTTCACATTCATAACACTCTTCTTTTGAACATCTTTTACAATGACTATCTAGACAATAAATACATTTTTGATTAATTTCATTTTCTATCATATTACTACTAAGATAATATTTCTCTTGACATTCAATACATCTTCCTGTTATTCCATATGTTAAACAATTATCAACATTTATATTTTCTAAACAACTTCCTTTTATTTCATCTTTTCCACATGAATCACAGATAAATCGTTCATTAATCATTCTTCCTATTCTACATCTTCCGTCAATAGAATATCTTACTTTATTATTTCCTATTAAACTATTATTTGAAATATCAAATCCTCCTTGACTATTCATACTTGCAATAGAATTATCATTTTCAACAGTTATTATAGTTGTATAACTTGTATTAATTCCTATTTGATTATACATTCCAACAATATTAATCTTTCCTTTATTCTTTGTTGTTTTAATACTAACACTTTCTGCATTTCCAGATAAATGAATATTTTGATTACTTATAATATGCATTGTTTTATTTGTATTTATTTTAATAGAAATTATATCATTATTTCCATTTAATTGAATAGTTGGTATGATATTACTTTGGATAGAAGAAATACTTCTAACATTATTAAATATCACGTTTGGGTTAGTAACAATAATATTCCCATCGATCATATCATATTCCTTTTCAGAACTAATACTAATCTCTTTCCATTCACCAAGGTCATAATAACATTCATTCCCTTCACATGGGCATTGGTGATATTTAAAATTACCTAATATCCCATTTTCTATTGAACAAATAATTTTACGTCTATCATCTTTATTATACCCTTCTGGACAAATACGAATTATTTTACCAACAACTAACGAAACATATTTTCCATCACTAGATTCATCTAATGATTTTGATACTTCATTATTAAAACTAACTAGTTCAAAACATTCTGTTTGTTTATTTGATAATACTTTATTCATACTTCCATCACTAATAAATTCACCATCTCCCATAACTATTAATGCCTCTTTATTCATATTTGAAACTATATTATCAATTTGAATAGAATAAGTTCTTAAGGAACTTCCAGCAAATCCAATAATTTTTGTAGTATTACTTAGATATAATACACCACATCTTAAGGACCCTTTTAATTCTATTACTTTAATATTTCTAAAATCACATTCATTTTCAACAATAATAGAATTTCCTTCTAATGTAATACTTTCAATTAATTCACCATTTTCATATGTTTTACCTGAAATACTACTCCAATATTTTTTCGTTAATCCACTATTATAATTATATTCTAATACTAATTTCATTCTATTTTGTCTTCCTTCAGTTAAATATGAACAATCTGATTGTTCAAATTGTGTAGAATCTTTTTGTGTACATTTACATTCTAATGTACTTGCACTATATAAATACCTATTTAAAACTCCTCCACAATTTACTTCTTTTATATTACTATTTGAAAGTACTTTTTTACATTCTGTTGAATTACTACTACATTTTCCAATAAAAAGTACTGGATCTTTAGAAATATCAATAGAATCATATTTAAATAATGTTGCTTGAAAATGACCTAAATTATATAATACATCACTCTTTTCAATATGAACAATTCCTTTAAATATACATGTACCATCAATACTTAAGGATGTGTCTGGTAAATAAACATCATCAAAAAATGTCATTGAAGAATCTTTTGGTATAGTAATTTTACTATCAACACCAGTTGTTATTAATGTAGACCATTCTCTCTCATAAGGAATAAATTCTTGATTTGGTTTTATTTTAAATGATAAATATTTACTTAAAAATGAACAGTCTATTGCTGAATTTTCATATTCAAAATTTGAATATGAACAAGAACAGTCTTGATATGTTACTGGTACATTCTTTCCACAAATAGCCATTCTATGTCTACCATAAGAATAACAAATATCTAACACTTGTAAATCATTATTATCAACTCCTCTATTGATAACATATTGATCTGATGTATACCTATATTGACAATTATTTCTTATTGTTTCATTTGTTAATTTTACTGCAATATGTCCTTCTATAAAAACTCCTGGTGAAAATCCCCATGTATAATTTAAATTAATATATTCTAATGTATTTTCTAATGAAGTTCTAATAGTAAATGGTCTTGATTCTGCTATAATAAAATATGGATAATCTTCATAAGTAATTTCTCTTCCTGTTAAAGTGATAATACTTTTAGGAAGAATATAATAAGTATTAATTACAAAATTAATCCTTGGATGATACTCTTCAATTGTAATATTATGAAATGCCCTTGCATGTGGACTTCCTTTAAAATTAAATCTAATGATTCTATTAGTATTTCTACCATCTTGAATATTATCAATTAAATGAAACTTATTAAGATCTGCTCTAGTCTCATCTTTAGAACAACAAATATTATATATCTCAAAACAATCACTATCATTAAAATAATAAAATAATACTCCATGCCAATTTTTATCTGTATAATCACATAATCCTTTTGTAACACTAATGTATTGAATTAATCCTCTATCATTTGAATCACACCATGTCATTTCTGTTGTTTCTGACCAACAACAGTAAATAAAAATTGATATAATAATAATAACCATTAAATGTTATTTAAAATTAATAGATAATCTTAAAACGCTAAGAAAAGGATTTTTTTTATTCTAAATGAAACATGTTTTTACTTTCTTGCCACAATTTTATAAACTCGAAATTTCTTAAAAATTTCTTTATATAACTCTTGTATCCTCATCATCATATCCACTCTTCTTTTTTATTATTTTTCTTTTTAAATGTACTTTATAAATTTTATTGTCTTGTCTGAAAAGTTTTACTTTTTATTAGAATTTTCTAATTTAAAATAAATAAGTTTAATTATTAAAGAATCAATGGAGTATATGAAGTTACTTCATTTATATCATTTATTGTAACAACACAATACGTTCCTTTATCTTGAATCCACAAAGTTGTTGATTCATTATATAAACCGCATAAATATGGTCGTTGAAAAATTAGACATGAATTGGAATATATAGCAATAATATTTCCAAGTGTTTGTATATATTCAAAAGAAATTGTCCATCCACCGTATTGTTCTTTAACCATAAATTTTAATGTATTAGTTATTCCATTTCTAGATATTGGTTGATGGTTGTAATTATATTCAAAACAACTCCATTTAAAGAACACATTATTTCTTTCGTTTTGATTATGAATAATCATTTCTGTTCTCTTTTGGATTAACATTAAATCTTCAGATTGAGTGTTATCCTTTTCATTTTGTATATTTACTAATAACTGATGTGTTTCATTATAATTGTTTGTTGATACCTCAACCAATCTCTTTAATTCTTCAATGCTATCTTGTTGTTCTATGTATTTATTAAGTTGTTCTTTAAGTTCTTTATTTTCTTCCTTTAACTGTTTATTTTCTTCTTCCATTTCTTCATTTAATTCAACAAGAGTGTTATAGTCTTCTTGTAATTCTTCAAGATTTTTCATTGTTTTAACTAAATTTATTTGGACTGCTGAGCCTGAAATTTGGTTTTTAAGCTCTTTGTTTTCTTCCTCTAACTCTTTAACTCTTTTATAAATTTCATCTTTTCCATTATTTTGATTCTTTTCTAAATAACTAATAATCATAAGCAAATTTTTTACTTTTGTTTTTAAGTCATTAACAATACTGTTGTCTTCAATTTCTTTTTTGGCTCTTGAAAGTTCTTCGTATTTTATTTTCATTTCTTCAAGCAAACGCAATAAATCACTCTCAGTTAATCTTGTCATACTAAATTAAATTATAAGTTTTTTTATCGAACAAAAGAAAAAGAGAGATTTTAAATTTAAATATAATTCATTTTATTATAATCATCACATAGTATGGATTAATCACTGTCGTTACTGGTTGGTGTTGTAGAATCACTTTCACTTTCTTCATTATCCATTTCAATTTCTTCACTTGCTGTTTGGTCTGAATGAAAGAATGCATCTTCTTCGTTAACCTGATTATTATCTTTATTTATTTTTTCTATTTCTTCTTCTTCCATAACATTATTTTTTTCTATTTGACGTAAAACAGAAGTACCAAAGGGTTGTGTCATTTTTAGTGAGTCTTGTTGATTAGGTGTATACTCACTTTCACTACTTGATTTTTGACTATCATTTTCTTCTTTTATTTGATTTTCTAGTAATCGTTTTTCCTTTAATTTTTTTAAGTCTTCAATTTCTTTTTTTCTTTCTTCTTTAAGTTCTTCAAATTTAACTATTTTTAATTCTTTAACCTTTTTTTCTTTTTCTAGTTGAATAAGTTCATCAAGTCCTTTTCTTATTTCTTTTACTTCTTTACGAATGCTTTTCCATTTTTTTGTATTACTCTCATTAGTCTTTGGCTGAGTTAATGACTTCAATCTTTTCTTTTCATTTTGAAGCATCTGGTTTCGTTTAAAAGCAAGTTGTAGCATTATTTTACTTCGTTCCATTTCTTCTTTTAAAGCAATTTTTTCATTATTAATTTTGACAAATGTCTCTTTGTTTTTATACATTTCTTTTTCTTCCTTTTCTGTTTGTTTAATTGATTCCTCTAAATCTTTTTGAAGTTTCATTACTTCTTCAGTGATTTGTTTTTCTATCAATAATACGTTAATTAATTGATTGATATAATATTGTACAGTTCCCTCTTCTTCAATGCAACGTTTTTCAATATCACTTTTATTGAGTAAGTCCAATATTGTTTCTTGCATTTTGATTTTTAGTTTTATAATTAATATTTAGTATAAAATATTATACTTTTAGTAATAATTATTATTAGTAAATTAATGACAAGATTTAATGATAGTTTTAAGTGTATATCAAATTTCAAATCCATTTATCAAATCTAGAAATTAAGATTGTTTCTCATCTTAATAATATTACTCTCTGTTATGTCAATAAATTCAAATCAGAAATATCTTTGTTACCAAGCGGCACCACAACCAGTTAATACAACACCTTATTGCCCATCCTGTTGTAAGTCATATGGAATTATTTTTGCACGACGTGGACAATGTAAATGTTGTCAACGATATTTTTGTTCTAGTTGTATCGATAATAGAACTAGATATTGTTGGATATGTGAGAAACATATTAACTCACAAAAAGGATGTATTGGAGTATTAGGGACATATTTTAATGATGGTAATGATCAAGCAAAAGTACGAGCGTTTAATGAATTTTTAATGTATTGGAGTGATTCATTATATACAATAGAAGATTTGATTAAAGGAGGAATGATCCCAGCACTAATGAATATTTTAAAATTTAAAGAATTTCATTTAACATTATTAGAAATAATAATATTTGCTATTAAAAAAGATATTCACGTAAGAAATATGATTGATGGAAATGCATTTAATGAATTAGCAAAATTTACAGAATATCATAGAAAAATTATGTTTTTATTAGGAAGTATTGTTGTGTCATGTATGAAAGGAAGTAAAGAAGGAGAGTATCAAACTATTGGGGAAGTTATAGAAGTATTTGAAAAAGCACATGAATTTGTTGAAAATGAGAATTACCAATTAAAAGAATATAGAAAAGAATTTACAGAAAGTAAAGAAAATAGAGAAGGAGAATTTATTGAAAGAATATTAACACAATTTGCAAGTGAAGAAATGTTAAAATTATTAAATACATTATATTGTGAATCAGTAGAAGAAAAAAGAATAGTAGAAGTAATGTATAGATTTTTTGCATGTAGCATTGAAAGTACAAAATGTAAAATAAGTGATAATGTATGGAAAGAAACAATTCAAATACTTGATTCACATAATGCACAATCAATTATAATAATATTAATTGCATATTCAAAAACAAATAAAACAATAGCACCATATTTAAATGGTGGACTATTACCTAAATTAGAAATGTTATTAGATAGACAAAATAAAGAAAATACTAATGCAATTGTTGAAATAATTTTATTATTTAAATCATTTCCAACATTATTTTCTCAACTTAGTATTAATGACGATTTTTTAGAAATTGTTTTTAAAACGATTAAACAGGAAGATGATAGTAATTTTACTGCTACAATTATTCTTAAAGATATTGTTGAATCAGGAGATTCTTCTAAATATCATTTATCAGAAATGTTAATTGAAAACCATCCAGATTTAATAGAACTTCTTATTACTAATACTGTTAAACAAAAAAAAGTTATTGGATTAAAATTATGTAAAGTATTATTAAATACATTTGGAGATGAAGCAAGTATTGTTTTATTAAGTAGAGGAATTATTGATGGAATTATTTCTTTATCTAGAATAGATGATGAATTAATGGTAAAATGTTATAAAATACTTAGAATTGCAGCTCAATATCATAGAGAGATTGTTAGTCATTATATTGAAACATCATTTATATGTACTTTATTTGTTAATTTAAAAACAAATCCATTACAATCAATTATTACTATTAATGAATTTATTCAATATGAAAATGTTAAAGATGAAATTATTCATTCATCAGAAAATATTATTATTATTTTAAATTTATTAAAACAAAATGATATTAAAATTCTTCATGAAACTTTAATTCTTTTAAATATTCTTTTTAAAAATCCTATTATCTTTTCTTCTATTTCTATTCCTCTTTTACCTCTTCTTCTTCCTCTTTTTAAAATTCTTCCAATTCAATCATTTGCTATTTTATTACAAGTTATTTCTACAATTATTCCTCATATCACTATTTCTGAAAAAGATGCTTTAACTTTTGTCAATTCTTCTATTTTATTTATTAATCAACAAACTTATGAACCATTACTTCAAAATGTTTATACAACATTTTCTATTGCAGTTAAAGCTTCACCAATTAGAAATATTTTAATTTATGGTAATTCAAATGATATTGAGGCAAATGGATATTTTTCATTTTTAGTATGTTCAGTTAATAAAGAAACTTCATTAACATTAAAAGCTTCTCAATTACAATTTTTTACTCAATTTATTATTAAAGGAGATGATCATTCTAAAATGGCTTTAGATATTTTACAACCTTTATTAGTTCTTATTTCTTCTTCTAAAATGATTAATACTTGTAACTCTTTTATTTTAGAATCATTAAATTATTTATGTGCTGTTCTTTCTTTAGAAAATGAAGAATCTACTACGTTAATTTATAAAAGTAATGTTCTTAAAATTTATTTTGAAATGGCTTTTAATTGGAAAGCAACTCAAATAGATTTAATGAGTCAATTAATTGTTTTAATTATCTCACTTTATAGCCAAGTTAAATCTTTAATTATTGAATATTCTGAAATATCAATTCTTCTTCCTAAATTTTTAACATTCTATGCTCTTCCAATTGAATCAGTAAATAAATGTTTATATTTATTTACCCAATTAAAATTGTTAAATGTACCAGTTAGATTAACTCCTTCTTGTATTCATTTATTACTTCTTACCTTAAAAGATAAAAATGTTAATGAAGCAAAAGATTATCCTAATTATATTTTAACTATTCCCAATGCTACTCAACAACTCCAAGATGAAATTGATTTATTACTTCATTCAAATATTCCTTCTTTACGTTCTCTTGGATTTAAAATTGCTCAAGACTGCTGTAATGAAAAAATGGTTGATGGTTTAATGACATTAACATGGGAATTTATTACTTCTGATGATATGAATAATATTATTAAAACTTTATTTTATTGGAGAAATGAAAAAATTATTCATCAACATCCTTTACTTATTTCAATGATTAAATTTATTAGTGAAAATAAAGATTTGATACATGCAGAAACTGGTGAATTATTGTTTCAATTTCTAACTAATATTCCTTATACTCTTTACCATTCTATTATCCTTAAAAATCATTTTAAATCTATTGACCAATATACTTCACAATTTATTATTTCTCTTCCTCCTTCTTCTTTAAGATTAGATGCAGAATGGTTATTAAATAATATTGCTTCTCATCAAATAGATAATTGGACTATTTCAGTTGCAACTCATTTATTATCTGATTCTTTTATTGAATCCTTCTTAATTGAACAAACTCAATTAGTTCTGCAATTTGTTGATTTATTACCTAACTCTCTTCCTATTTTACTTCACTGTTCATCCCCAGCATTACAACCATTACTTTTACTTACTGTTGATTTTCATGATTTGATTCAACACCAAAGCTCCGCATTACGTCTTCTTGTTCCATCAACTTGGTATTCAAAAGATTTTATAAATGATGCTTTAATAATTTTAAAAAATACAAGAAGTGTTGATGATATTAATAATGTTCTTTATTTTATTAACTCTCTTATTAACCAAAAAGAATTAATTCAACATGACAGAGAATTATTAATGAAAATAACAAAAGAATTTATTGATATCCTTGAAGGGTCAAATGATCAAATAAAAAATATTCAACTAATAGGTAATGTTATTATTAAACTTGTTACTGAATTAAAAGAAATAAGAAATCAATATCAAATGGATACATTATTTGAAGAAGCGGTAAATAAAAATAATTATATGTTATTAGAAATTGTTATTAAATTAATAAAAATGGGAATAAGTTTTACAATTACTTCTCATATTAAATTAATTCAAGAAAAATTAATAGAAATACCTCAGTTAATTGAAATTGTTACAATCTACTTTATTCAAATAAGAAAATTAATTCCTTCTGACTGTATTATAAAAACAATTCAATTATGTGCTAAAAATAAAATAATGAAAAACCAAATTACCATGTTGTTATTAAACTGTGTTCATTGTAATGAATGGAGAACTACCATCTCCCAAATGTTCCAATCTAATATTTTTGTTGGTTTTATAGATGAAACTCCTTTATATACCACTATTCAATCAATGTTGTGAAATTGAATTTTTTTGTACCTTTTTTATTTATTTCACAAACTAATTTAATATAATTGAACTACAACAATTCTTCCGACGTCAAAAGAATTTCCTCCCATTGCCGTACAACAATTTAATGTTCCCCTAATATCAACAAACTCATCACTTAAAGTTGAATAACACAAAGAAAATCCTACTTTTAATGAACTCTCTCTATTTCCATAGATAAAGAAAAACGGTTTATTGCTAAAATCAATTTGACTTGTTGCTGTTAAAATTAATTCAAGAGGACATAACCCTTGTGCCTTGCATCGAACAAACTTTTTTGATACATTTAATTCTCCATTACATTTTAGTGAAAATGGGAAACTATCTTCTTTGAGTATATTTTTTCCAATAACCTTTATTTTATCTTTAATAAATATTCCAGCTATATGACTTTTTAAATTAGTTTGATAAATAAATAATAAATTTTCTTTATTGAGAATTAATCTATTAAAACTTGAAACTTCATGTTCATCTGGATCATATTCAATTGTAGAATCAAAAACTAATCTGCATTGATTTAACTTGGTCCATTTATAAAAGAACGGGATTGATTCTTTGATATATTTTAAATCTCCCTCAAAGTCTTTATCTTCATGAATACAAACTTCTTTTGTAAGAATTTCTGTATTAGCTCTTTCTTTCAGCCCTTCACCTATTGAACTAATTGATTCACTTGGTTGTATAACTTCAGATTTCTTTTGCATAGAATTAGTTTGATTAGAAGGAATATTTATAATTTGGTTGGTTGTTGGAATGGTATCTATTTTATTTGCAAACAATGAACAAGAAGTTTCTAAATTAATTTGAGATGGTGAATTTAATAGTGCTAATTTATCCCTATTACCTTTTTGTTCTATTGGATATGATTGAATCTCTTCAAATTTTTGTATATTTTGATTAGAAGTATCTTGAGATTGTGTCAATGATAAAAATTTAGTGCTTTTTTTTATTGTTGATGACTTGCTTATATTTATTTGACTTAACAAATTAAAAACAATTTCATTTAATAGTTTGCCAGTGACTATCTCATTTACTCCAACATTAATTCCACAGATAGATATCTCTTGATTCATTAAAGTATTAATTGTGAGTTCTTTTATTTTTTGATAAAAAATATTTCAATAATAATACAATTTTATTTTTTACATTAAAAAGAATTTTATGTTAAAAAACAAAAAAATTTTTTTTTGATAAACCCTTTTTGTAAAAAGAAGAACATATAAATCATAAATAATAATATGACCTGTTCAGATGGAATACTATCTCTAATCACCTCTTATTTTTCAGTAGAAGATTTATACACCTTTGCCTTTATCAATAAGAAATGTAACTCAATATTAAACAATCGTAAAACAAATATTAATTGTGGAGGTGCTACAACAAAGAAAGAATTTCTATACTCCCACATGCTGATGTATACTGGAGAGTTATACTCTATTGTATTTCATTATGCGTTTCAAAGAAGATGACAAATTATCTGAAGATGAATTCTGGAAGAATGTTGAAACTCGTTGGAAAGAACAATCAACCAAATTCAAATTCTTTAATATCACTTGTTTTTCTGGTGTTGATGCACATACAGTTCCATTATTAAAAATTATTGCTCCAAAGATTATTTCATTATCAATTCATACAGAAATTCTTCCTTGTGGTTTATGTATTGAATTACTTGGAGCTCTTCATGAAATGAAACATTTAAACCAAATTAGAATTGATGGTGTTACATTAACAGCACTGTATAATTCAACTACAATCATTGATTTATCTTTCAACTCTATTATTCTTGACTCAATTAATATGAAAAGAGATAGTGCTGCTTTAATGTCATTATCAAAACAATTCTTAAAGTCACATGGAATTATTCATATAGATAATTGTAGAGACAATAACGATGTAGAAATTATCAAGAAAATTCTTCCTAATTTCAAAATTGGTGTTGATTATACAGCAGATAAATCTGTCTTTAAATTGATAGCATCAAAAAAACTTATTACTATCCCTTGTTATCATTCTCCATTTGCTTTTCCAGTACCTGAAGAACTATCAAGTGAAGTTATAGATCAAGTTAATAAAATTAATGATTTGTATCTTCCTACCATACAACAATCATTACCTGAGAAATTGTTTGATGCTTATGGATTAATTGTAATCGGAAGATTACCTGCTCCAATAGTTTCAGATCATTTAGCATTTTTAAGATATAATAATATTCAACCTGAGATAGTTCCACTTGATTTAAGTTTAATTACTACATTAACTCGACTTGAATTAAGAATGAATAAACCTAGAACTGAAATTATTAAACTCCCTCATTCATTAAGAATTTTAGACTTAGAAATACAAGATAACCTTGATGGATTTTGTACTGTAGATGGTAAAAAAGGTATTAAAGAATTAACTCAATTAACTCATTTAGAAGCAAAATTCTCTGATACCCAATCTTTAACACTCCCTACATCACTTGTTTCATGTTCATTGTCAATGTGTCCTTGCTTAAAGACTATTGGATTAGAAGGAGTTAATTCACTTACTAGACTTGAAGTTCAGGCATGTGAATCTTTAGGAGATATGAAACTTCCAAGTTCTATAAAACTTGCATTATTCCAAATGTGCCCAAAAATTCATTCATTAGAAGTACCATCTTGTTTAAAGAGTTTACAACATGTCTTTGACCCAACAATAAAATTAAGTTACTTTTAATTTTTATTGATAACACAAAAACAAGTTTAATAATTTGTGTCTTTTCCTTTTCAAAATAGATGATGTTGTGATTTTAGTGAATTAAAAAAAATAAAAAACTGAATAAGTTCAAGGAGTTATTTTTGAATCTTGTTATTATTTTTTACTTGATTGAATCATTCCATCTAAGTTATCATTAAAAATAAGAACCCTATAACTTAATATTAGAAAGAAAGATTAAAAATTAGAAAAAAATTGAAAAGGAAGCAAAGATGAAGGAGTTAATAATGGAAAAGAACGATTGGAAAGGAAAAGAATCCAAGAACTAGAAATCAAATTGAAGGGAATGGATAAGGAGAGAAGTCTTAAGCCTTATTGGTATCCAATGGCTGATGGAGAACAAAATGAGATTCTTCCATCACTTCATAAGAATGTGTTACGTCCAGGTGTAACAACTAAAGCATTAGACTATATTGTAAAGTTAATTTGTTTTACTGTTATCTATTTTGTATTAAGAATGATGTACAGATTAATCTATTTTGGAATGAAACAAACGAGTGTTAATCCAGAATTTCAAAATTATATATCAGTAGCAATAGTTATAGGACTTTTTATTATTGGAATATGGATATGGTATTTAAGAAGACCATATCCAGTTTATTTAGTTTCATTTGCTACATCAATTCCTGAAGATAAATACAAAGTTACAAATGAAGAATTTACTAAAATTATTGAAGGAACTGGATCATTTGAAAAAGAGCAATTAGATTTCCAAAAAAAATTAATTTCACGTACAGGTCTTGGTGAAGAAACATATTTACCTGAGGCACTTCATAGAATTCCTATTACTGTTTCAATGGCAGATGCAAGAGAAGAAGTTAATATTGTAATGAAATTAGCATGTGATCAATTATTTGAACAAACTAAGATTGATCCAACTAAAGATATTGATATAGTTATTACTAATTGTTCATTATTTAATCCAACACCATCAATGTCAGCAATGTTAATTAATATGTATAAATTAAAAACTACTGTTAAAAATTATACATTATCAGGTATGGGATGTTCAGCTGGTTTAGTATCAATTGATTTAGCTAAAGATTTGTTACAAACATATCCAAATGTTAATATTCTTGTCTTCTCTACTGAAAATTTAACAAAGAATTATTATCCAGGTAAGGTTAAAGGAATGTTAATATCAAACACATTATTTAGAATGGGAGGTGCTGCTATATTATTATCTAATAAAAGAAGTTGGAGAAATAAAGCTAAATTTGAATGTGTTGATACACAACGTATTCATCATGGTAAATATGATGACTCATATAATGCTGTATTCCAATATGAAGATGAAGAAGGAATTGTAGGAGTAAAAATTGGTAGAGAATTATTAAAGTGTGTTACAAGAGCATTAACACAAAACCTTAATTTGTTAATGCCACGAGTTATTTCATATAAAGAAATGATCAAATTTATTATTTTCTTTATTAAACAAAAATTAGGAAAAATTGATTCCAAAGAAGTTTTTATGCCAAATTTCAGAGAAACATTCCAAGCATTTTGTATTCATGCAGGTGGAAGAGCTATTGTTGATGGGCTCCAAGAAAATTTAAAATTAACTGATGAAGATTGTATGCCATCAAGAGCTACTTTATATAGATTTGGTAATACATCATCTTCATCTGTATGGTATGAAATGAAATTTATTGAAAGAATTGATACATTAAAGAAAGGTGATAAAGTTTGGCAACTTGCATTTGGTTCTGGATTGAAATGCAATTCAGTCGTTTGGAGAAAGTTGAATTAAAAAAAAGATATTTTAAGGGATTGTTTTATTTTTTTTTCACACTCATTTTTTATTGATTAAGGTATTTGTTAAGTTGTGTTTCTTTCATAATTATATTAAATAATAGAGTTACTAAATGAGATAAATAAATTATTTTATTTGTCGTGATAAATAAAGAACTAAAATAATATAATTATTTATTTATTCTTTCATTTTCTTTCATTTTTTTAATTGATTCAATTTAAAAATAAAAAATATAATAAAAAATATCCCATTCAGATTTGACAAAAATCTTTAATTATTATCAAACATTCAGTCAATATTCATATTTCTAAATATTTTATTATTTTTTTTTAATTTAATATCTTATTTAATAAATATCTTTACATAAGTTATGGTTGAAACTTTTGTTCATTAAAATCAAATAATATATTAATGTTTTTTTAAAAAGTGTATTAAAGTTTTAAAAATGTATATTTGGTGAAAACGAATGAAATTGAAAACGTAAGGGGTATGAATTATGGAGTTAAATAGATTCAAAACAAAAAAGTGATAGTAATAATTTTGAAAATTCATTAATATTTTATAATATTCAATTTTGTATAATGAATTAAAGAAACTAAATGAAACTGTGAATAATATGGAAACTGTAATATGAATCAAAGACACAAAGAAAAGTTTCAGGCATTTAGAAATTATCAAACACAACAACAAACTTTTCTTCTTGCATTATTAAATAAAAGTTGTAGTATTACAATATCTAAACCCTTTAAAACAAGCAAGGTATGTCTTCAATTCTTTAAAATTGAAACATTAAAATTTTCAGACACTGACATTATTCAATTTGAATCATTTGTTAGTCAAAGATGTAAACAACGAGAAAAATTTGATATGAAAAATGGAATTAGTGAAAAAACTGCCAGAAGAAGAAGTGAAAGTAATAAAAGGATAATTTCATTAGGTTTAATGAAAGATATTTTAACTGAGCGTGGAGCTATCTTTGAAACAGAAAGAACATCTGGAAAGAATGGGGCATTAGTAATAGAAACAATAGATTCTGTAAGTATTGATGGAAAACAATTTAGTAAACCAGATATTGAAAGAATTTCACAAACAATATATACATTATTAATAAGAAGAATGAAACTATGTTCTTTTTTAATATTAACTAAAAATGATGATGAAATTCAACAAAAACTACAATAAATTTAAAGAGTGTTATATTTGAATGAACTCTTTTATTTTCTTTTTAACTATTAAATAGATAAAGAAGAATTTATTTTAAAGAGAAGGTTTCTGAATTATTTATTATAATATCATTTAAATGTATTATTAAAAGAGGTGTTGATATATTTTATTATTTTATTAAAATTTAAATGTAATTGATTGATTTAAATACTTATTAAAAAGATTTACTTATTCTAATTGAATTTATTTAAAAAGTTAATAAGACGTAAAGATCCAGAAGACAAATACTAATAAGAGAATGTCAAAACATAAAAGAGCAATATTACCAATTACTCTAATAGACTTTTTATTTGACTTTCTTGAAAATAAGAAGGAAAGGATAAAAAGTGGTGGCATAAAAATTCCTAATATAGCAAAGATAGTAGTTAAACGTGCATACTTTTTTTCCTTTAGATTTTCTGATTGATCAAAATCATTAACAATACTAGGTTCTTCATATTGTGTTGGTGCAATAAATTGGTTTTGATTATAATTTGGTTGTGGAGTATATGAAACTGGAATAGTAGTTTCTTGATTCATAGGGGTTGACAGAATTAAATAAGGAGGTAAAGATTGAACACCCATAGTATTGGAAGGTACTTGGTTATTTATTTGAACTTCATTTTGTGGTTGTTCTGTGATATACTGTGTAGCATATTGATTTTGAGGGGCATAAGTTTTAGTAAAATAAGTTTGTTGAGATTGTTCAATAGGAATAGTTCCAGGTTCTTGAGAAATAAGATTTTGACTAAAATTTTGAGCTGCTGGTGGATTGTAATTAGGTGCTTGTGAATTAGAATAGTATTCAGCTCTTTGGCTTGTAACTAATGAATTATCATCTTGAAGTGTTGTCATTTGTAAGTGATTATAGAATCTTTTTAGTTTTTTTTTTAAGATTTTCTATCTTCTTGACGTTTCCATTCTTCAATAAACACTTTTTTGTGGTATATTACATTAAAACAAAATAAAAATGTTATTTCGTTTCCAAATTTCTCAGTAACTAACTTTTACTACGGCAAAAAAAAGATTTATAAACATAAACAAAAAAAGAAATAAATTTTATACAATAATAAATTAAATATCCCAAAGAACCATTCTCACATAAAATCAATTAAATATCAATACAAACATAGCGTAAAAATGATAAAAATGTCTAATTGGTATAAATCGGATGGAAATATTGGTTGTGGTGTTGAGTGTTAACTGGTTCATTAAAAGGAGAAGAAGGGTTGGTGGGGGAATTAAATTCAGAATTAGAAAAGTTAATAATAGAATATTCAAGAGTACTTTCGACAGGGGTAAAAGCAGATAAAGAATTTCTTCTTTTCTTCCCATTTTCAAGAACACCTAATAATTTCTTGTCAGATAAACTAGACTTTATAAATGAAAGGTCTTGAGATGGGTTTTGTTGTTGCGCTTTTTGGAGTTTTAGGAAGTATTTTTGAGCATGACTTCGTATTTGTACAACAGTTTTAGTTTTGACATGTTGTTCTATTCTTTTCCAATCACGATGGTACAAAGACAAACCCTCTAAGAAAAGGGCGTGTTCTTCATCTGTCCAAACTTCTCTTTTTTTCGTGATTGTATATTGTTTTCTTTGTTTTCTTTGAGGAGAAATTGAACTTGATCTTTCGTGGGGATGTGTTGGTGATAAATGATGTAATCCATTACCTTCACTACTACTCTCTCCTGAAATGTATGCACCAAAACTAGACATCCTTTTTCTTTTTCTCAATTTTTTTTAAGTTCTTCTTTTTTATCTTTTTATAATTCAGATTTCTTCAAAGATAAAAATGAGGTGGCAAACAAATCTTATATTTGAAGTAGATTAAAACCATTTTTTTTAACAAAAAAAAATACTATTTTAAGTTGTACTTTATGAAAGAAGATTTTTTAAATTATATAATAATTAAAAAACTAAATTGACCATTTAACTTCTTTTAATGTTTTAATTCATTTCATTTTCTTAATTATCTTTTTTTCTAAGGTTCTTTTATATTGTCATTAAAGTTAGTAACTAAAATTATTCTTATAGAATACTTTATTCATTCTTTAACGTGCAATTAAAACCCTCTTTTAATAAAACTTATTTGTTAATGGAATTTGACATGCATCATATTCATTAATCCCATAATGGTATCATCATTTTATTTTAGTAAATTTATAATAAAATTGTTTTTTTTTATTTATAACTAACACTTGTTTTGTGTTTAGAATAATAGATATTTTATTTTGTTTATTATTACATCACCTCTTTCTTTGAGAAATATATAACTTCATTAATTTTAGTAATACCAATTATAATACAACAAATAAAATTCAATGAAATTTATCTCCTACTTATTTCATCTTATTAGAAATTAAAAAAAAAAACAATGTACTATTATTTTTTGTGGGGTATAAAAATGTTTAAATTATGATAAATAAAAAACAATAGTTTTTAAATCAATAAAACAATAATCAACAATCAACTAACTAACAATTAAATGAATTAAATATATTATTATAAGTTAGATTAAATAATAAATTAAATTAATAAAAATAATTAAAAAATATTAAATTAGTTTTTTTTTATTTATGATATTTTGTATAACAAAATTATAAAAAAAACAAATGAATTAAATTAATTTATAAGAAAGAATAATAGTATTGAAATTAATCATAATGATAAAGTATCATTTTATTTTTTAGCCCATTTTGAATTTATATCATTTGGAGTATAAAATGAAAAGATAGGGTCATATGAATGAACAATACTTCCAGTTATTTCTGATGTTAAATCCTTTTTTTCTTTGATAATAAATTCATTAGGAATATCTATTCCTAAATCAAATTCATCAACAATTTCACATTTATTAAAACTTTTATTTTCTTTATTTATTTCTTGACTTTCAGCAACACTTTCTTTTTCTTTATGTTCTTCATAATTAATAAGTTTTTCGTTGTGAGTGATAGTATCGTCTTCTGTTTCTTGTTTAATATCATCAATATTCACTTTTGGAATTATTAATGAATTTAATAAATCTACTCCAACAGTATTTTCTTCATTTTTTCCAAAAGTATCTTTAATGTATTTCATAACACTTCCTCCAATAGTAAAAATATCTTCTTTTCTTATTTTAATTCCATTGCCAATAACTTGTGAAAATTTCTTTAATTTTACAGTATATTTTGTTGATCTTGTTCCTCGTTGTTCTATAGTAAATCCTAACTGTTCTACAAATTCTATAGTTCGATTACATGCAATTGTTACTTTGTTCCTTTCATAATGCCGTTGTATTTGATCTGAGGGTTGTTCTTTTTCTTCTCTATTACGTGCAAAACTTGCTTCTTCTTCAACCTTTTGTTGAAAAGGAATAATCTCTTCAGTTTTACAATTTTTTAATGAAACAATGGGATAATTTTGAATTGTCTTCTTTGCACTCTTATCTAATCGTTTTACTCGTACTTCAAATCCACTTTTAACAAGTAAGTATATCATAACTCCTTGTTGATACGCTTCAATAGATTTAGATAACTGTTTTTGTTCAACAAGAGACAATGGTTTTGTGTTTTTAAACATTGTGTTTTTTTTTATTTTTTTATTTTTGTTTTTTATTTTTTTATTTTCTTTAAATAAATATAATGCCAAAAACATATCAATTTTCCCTTTCTTCCTTAAGCCTCACTGGTAGCTTTATTGATTGTAAAACCTGTGATATTGACAACAAGAGTTAACCATGATAACATAGTAAAGAATAACATAATTGGGAAAACAGCTAATGGTCTTCTAGTCAATTTAATAGCACTTTGAAGGAATCCAAATGATGCTAAAACAATATTAAGTATCTCAACAAAGTGTATTTAAAAGAAAGAAAAACAAACCCATGCATGACCAGATATCACAAAGAACCATAACTGGAATTCCAACATAAATAGAAAGTGGTGACCAACAAATTGTTGCAACAGTTGTGATAATAGCACCAATGAAAATTGGGAAAACACAATATCCAACAATACAGATACTTTGAGGAATAGTTAAATGACCACCAAGGAATTTAGTATTTAATGAAATAACTATTGACCCCAACCAGAAACAAATAAAAACAATGGAGAAGATATAAGAACTATATTGATCATCTTTACCACTATTTCCTTTACGAACCATAACATTAATGGAAAGTAATAAAGAAAGAATATAACATACGAACATTGGTCCCCATAAATCCCAATCTTTAATAACTTTTTCTGTTTTAGTACAGAAAACAACAACATGGAATAACTTTGTTCCTACTTGCTTAATTTCTCTCCACTACATTTTATTACTTTTCTATCTCTTTCTTTTAATTTTAAAAACAATATAATACAATCTTTAACACAAACAAACTAAAGTACTAAGAACTGGTTCATCAAGAGTAGTATCAACTGGTTCATCACCTTTAACTGATGTAGAGTCTACTGATTGTACAGATGGTTGACTTGGATATTCCTGAAATTCAGACATCTTTCTCACTCGTTTGATTTTTGAGATTTTTTTTTCCTTTTTCTTTTTATATTTCCTATCTTTTTTTTATGAATATTTTTTTGTTGTTTATGACGGTTTTATTTCAGAATAACAAAATCAAGTTTCAATTACAATCTTCTGTTAAATACCATATGATATTGTTGACGTGGGTACATTTGAAGATATTTTTTGTTTTGTGAAGACAGAAGAAAGTGAGGATCATAAGATGAAATAAAACACTGTGAGACAATTTTTAATAGTACTTTGTTTTGTTTATTTCTTTTATATCTCATTCTTCGTATATTAATTTTAAGAAATTGTTTTCATATTAATATTATTTCAGAAGATAAAATTTTAAAAAATAAATTTAAAAAAATTTTGATTGATTCATTTGTAATGGCTTTTACAAAACCAAGTTACTCATTAGTTAAAGGAACAGAAAAACAGTACACAATTACAACAACAATAAACTCTGATTATTTAATAAATGTTTCAATAACTCAATATTCAGACACACAAACAATGCTCATTTGCTTAAGTGATTGTGGGTGTTTTAGTCAATGGGTTGTTTGTACACAAACATCAACCGAACTTCGATTTGGAAAAAGTAATTCCCAAAACCCATTCCCTACTGCTTTGTCTCGTCAATTGTTTTTATTACTAGGAGGTGTTGAAACATTAATTGTTGCTATTGGTATTCGTAATCCCTCTCCGGAAAAATTAAAGTTAATAGTTTCATCCATTCAACAAGTCTTATCATCTGCCTTGCATGATATATCTCAACAGCTCCCCCACCTCAATTAAATAACATTTTTTAAAATTATGTTATTCATAAAGAATAATAATGAACTAATAAGAATTATAATAAAACCATTATTTAAAAAACCCATTAACGAACTGAAAAGGTTGCAACCCTAAAAGTCAGAAGATGGTTGTGGTTCCAAAGACTAGGAAAACTTATTGCCCAAGATGCGATAAACATACTCCACATAAGGTTTCTCAATATAAGAAAGGAAAGGATTCACTTCACGTCCAAGGTAAAAGAAGATATGATCGTAAACAACAAGGTTTTGGAGGTCAAACCAAGCCAGTTTTCAAGAAGAAGGCTAAAACCACTAAGAAAGTTGTCTTAAAGATCGAATGTACTAAATGCAAGTATAAGCTTCAAAAATGCTTAAAGAGATGCAAACACTTCGAACTTGGAAATGAAAAGAAAGACAAATAAATGATTCGATTTTTTTGTGTTTTTTTCTCTTAATTTTTTTTGTATTTTATGTAACTTCTTTTTAATGATAGTTGTTATATTTATATTGGTCGAAAATGTATTAAGTTATTTTCTTTTCTTTAAGAATTGATATCATGAAAAGATTGTTTTCTTTTAAGAGAAGATTTTGAATTAGTTAAGTTACTTTTTTGTTTTTGTTATAAATAGTATGAGAAACATTTTTCGTTTCAAAAAGTCTATTTTAAATATTCTCAAGAAACAGAGAAGGGAAAGAAAAAGTGACACTGAAAGTATTAAATAAAAGTTGTATTAATCCTTCAGGATAACATAAAGTTCTATTAATCTGTTAAGACAACGAAAAGAGCATGAATCACACCTGGGACCCAACAAAGAATAGTTAAGATGATATTCAAACATAAACTGAATCCACAGTCTGCTTTAATTAATACAGCTAAAGGTGGGAAAATAAAAGCAAGAATTACTAATAATATGCATGAAACACAACCCATTTCTAAGAACCTATTGATTTTATAGTTTGACCAATTAATCTTAGATATTAAAAATTAAGTAAAGAGCCATGGAAAAAAATGATACATTTTGTTATTTATAGCTAAAATAATAGAATAAATAATATGGAAAAACAGTAATAAAAAATAGTAAATGACAAAACAACAGAATTATTTTCTATTCTTTTAATTTGGAGAGACATTTGTTTATGCTCTTTCGTATTAATTGAGAGAAGTCATCGAGGTTAATGTTTTTCTTCACTACTAATTTTTAAGAAACATATGACTCTTATTTATAATTCAATTGATTTATTGGTATTCTTCCATAAGATGATAAATTATATAATTTATTTTTATAATATTAACATATTAATTGAAGGTTATGTTTATATCATACTTATAGAAGTAAAAGAGAAATAGAAAAATTTACATTTTATTCTATACAATTGAAGAATTTAAATAACATAAAAGAAGAGCAAGAAAAGACAAAAATTAACGAAAAAGAAATTTTTATTAAAATGCTAAATGTATATTAATTAAGGATAGTAATAATTTATTTTGAAAGATACAAAGGAAAAGAAAAAAGTTTAAAAAAGAATCCAAGAATATTTCTGTATGAAAATTATAAAATATAGAATTAAATTTATTAATAATAGTTTATAAATATATTATTCATATCTCTTATTTGGAATACTTAATAATAGAATAAAATAATATATTACCATTTTGTGTATTCATTATGAGAAGGAAAATATAGATAGAATTTACATCGAGGAAAGAATTTATTTTTTATTTTAATTCTTTAAAATTTGGAGAAATAATTTTAATCTAAGAATCTATTTTAAATGAAAATACACAACAAGATAAGGATACATAAACCAGAAAAAAAATAAAAAAATACTATGATGATATTAATCATTTTATTAATACAATCTGTTTTATCTGGGTTTTGTACAGGAAAGAAAAATGGTTTTTATTGCACTGATCATATAAATTTTGTTTGGTGTTATGGAACTGATAGTGGCTCGGCTTTGGCTTGTGCTAGTGGAACAAATTGTAAGTGTGGGTATAGTACTTTTAATCCATGTGGATATAGTTTCCAAACAATGACAGATTGTACAGGAACACCAGGAGGTGTTGACGAATCACCAAGTCAGTCTTCAGAAGAACCACCAACAAATGATGGTTATTGTTGATTTCATTTAATCTTAGAAAAGAAATAAAATAGAGAAAGAGACAAGTTAAAAAACAGTTTTAAATTATAATTTTGTTTTTTATGAGAAATAATGGAAAAATAGTGGAAAAAAAACGAAACAAAGAGAAAGAAATGGAAGAAGAAAACAGGAACTTTGGAAGAAAGAATTTGAGAGAGATAGAAAAAACTGATAATTGAATTGAATGAAATTTGCGCAGAAATTCAATGAAGGGATGACAGTAGAGTGGGAAGACCAATATGTTGACTATAATCTATTATGTAGGAAGCTTAATTCAATACAAACTCTAAAAAACCAATTAGGAGATATGCAACATGAAGTTGAGGATATTGTCATTGAAATGAGTGATGAGTCTAATAGCGGTAAAGAAGATAATTCAACAGAACCACAAAGTCCAGGTGGACAATTTTGTGAAGAGGGAGGAGAAGGAGATTATACATTATTAACAACTAAAATTGCTACAGAAGAACAAAATTTTTGGAAAGAATTTGATTTTAATATAGAAAAGATTGATGTTTTCTATTGTGATAGATTAAAAGAGTCATGTAGGTTTATTAATGATTTTTATGACCGTCTAATGGCATTTGGACTTGTTGATCCAAAACAACATAAAAAAGAAAAATTCCAACCAATTTATAAACAATTAGTAGCTCATGAAAAAAAAGGAATTAAAAAGGTATTAAAATATAATAATGGGGATTTAGAGATTTCTAGAGAAAATAAAAGAAATCAAAGAAAAAGTTTAAAAATTGCTGCTAGTATGTTTCAAGAAACAGAAGAAGTTGGAGGTTCATTAGATGTAATTGATTTAGCAGCATCAACACTAAAACATTCAAGGTCTAGAAGAGGAACTATTTCAAGAGAAGGATCTAATAGCTCAGATTCAAAAAAGAAAGGAAGTTCTACTATTAGTAGTGAAGAAGATAGTACAGATTCTACTGTAAAAACTAATGAAGGAAGTGAAGAAGGAGATAAAAGTGATAATAATGAAGGTGTTTATGAAGAAGATTTTTTAGATTTAGAAAAAGAACATAGTGAAATATCAAGAAGAAAAAGAAATAAATTAAGAACAGCAGCAGAAGAATATTATAGAGGATTATTATTAATGCAAAATTTTTGTTCATTAAATAATGAAGCAATTATTAAAATATTAAAAAAAAGTGATAAAATAACTGGATATGAAAGAATGGAAACAATTAAGGATGAAATTCTTGAAAGTACTAAGTTTTATAAAATGGTTGAACTTAAAATTCTTATAGAAGAAACTGAGAAATTATTTCAAGACGCTTTTCATGAAACAAATAGATTAAATCAATTTAAAATTAATTCACAAGATATTAATCCAATGAGATATTGGAGAATTGGAGTATTATTTGGTGGTACAATTTATGTTATAATATTACTTATTATAAAAATAATTAGTTATTATACAAGTATTAAACAATCAGATGATCAATTATTAAATACATTATCTATTAAAAAACTTACAGAAAAAGAAATTCTTTCAATAATTAATATGACAAGAGCATTTTTATTATTTTCTTTATTACAAATTTATTGGGGTATTGACATGTATATTTACCGTAGAGTAAGAATTAATTATCCATTTATTTTTGATATGCAAAAAAGAAAATACAATTATATTCATGCAATAGAATCAGGAATTACACAAATATTATTAACAACTACATGTTTATATTGTATGATGATTTGTTTATCACCACCTTATGGATTTGAATTTTTAAATAATATTCCTTATTGGATTTTTCCATTAATTAATGTATTAATATTAACTATCGTATTTATTATAAAACAAATTAGACATTCTTGGGTTATTAAAGTTATCTTTAGAATTATCAGTGCTCCTTGGAAAAAAGTTTATTTTAAAGACTTTTGGATGGCTGATCAAATGACTTCTATTTCACCATTTTTTAGTGATTATATCTTTTGTATAACTTTCTTTATTGTAGGGTGGATTACTAATAATGATTCAGACTCTGAATTTGGTGGTGTAAAAATGTTAGATTATACTAAATTTATTAACCCAATTTTTGCATGTATTCCTCCAATGTTTCGTTTTCTTCAATGTTTTCGTTCAGCAAGAGATTCTGGAAATATGTATCAATTAGCTAATGCTGGAAAATATTTTGTTTCTATTTGTAATGGAATTGGTGGAGGAATACGTTCTTTATATAAAACAGTAACAGTACCAATTTATATTTTTCTTAATTTATGTAATTCAATTTATTCAGGTACTTGGGATATTTTAATGGATTGGGGGTTGATGAGAAAAAAGTATAATTTCCTTAGAAAGAAAACTTTGTATTATAAATGGATTTATCCTATCGCAATTGCTGTTGATATTACTCTTCGTTTTGGCTGGACTATTAATATCATTTTATTATATGTTGCTTGGTTTGATGAAAATAAAATTGTTCGAGAATGTATTGTTGTTATTATTAGTATTATTGAAGTAACTAGAAGAGGAATTTGGAATGTTTTTAGAGTTGAATTTGAAATGACTAATAATATGGATAAGTTTAGAGCTACAAAAGAAATTCCATTACCAGTGCCTGATTAAAAACGGTATAATAAAATGTATTATTTCAAATATTACCGTTTCAATTATTACATTGCTATAATTAAAATATCAATTTTATCAAAATATTTTTATTTTTCTTTAAAATATTTAGAGTTAAAACTCTTTTTAATTCTATTAATTCTTTCATTTTTCTCAAAACAAAAAATAAAATAAAAAGTATCGTTTTTTTTGCAGTTATTAATAGAGTGTGAATAAATGTTAAGTGAAATAAAAAGTAACTAATACTCACAACAAAATGGATAAAACGTTTGTTTTATTAAAGTAATAAAACAAACAAGAACATTTTAATCATTCTGAATATATAATTAATTTTATAATAAAAAATATATATTTAATAATTAATTATTAAAGTAATCAAAATAATAAAAGGAAAATAAAAGAATAAAAGAGTTAATTATAATTCATTTTCAAAAGAATAAAATTAATACCATTTTAATTTTTTGAATACAATTTGTTGTAAAACTAAAACTATTAAACAAATTACCATTACTAAAAAGAAATAACGAGAATCTCTTTCATCAACTAAATCTGTTTGCCAAGGTACACGTATATTACAACCAAATGTATTAACAACAAAAGTAATTGGAAAGAATATTAAAGAAATAAAATTGAAAACCTGAATATATTTACTAGTTTCTCTATCAGTACGAGTAGATTCTATTGTTAGTCGAACATTATATAGTCCAAAACTAAAAGTATTTAATTCTTTAATAATTTTAAAACGTTGATAAACACTTCCAAAATCATAATAAGCATCTCTAAGCATAACTTCAAAGCTATCTTTAATCATTTTAAAAGTATTTTTATGACTTGAACGAATAAGAAATTTTAACATAGTTCTAAAAATAAGAATTAGATAAAAAGGATCTAAATAAAAATAGAACAAACTTTTTAGATTGTAAACAACTCAGAATTGTATCAATTTTCTTTTCTAAAATATCACTTCTTGCAATAAAACCTAATTGTTCTTTTTTTAAAACATGAAATTGCATATTTTGTTGTATTTCAGTTTCATCATTAATAATTCTAACCCAATCAGCAAATTGCATAATAGATTGATGAAGAATTTCAAATAAAACAAGTTCAGGATTACATTCTTTAGGATTAACGTTTTGAACTTTAACAATATCAAATACTCTATCATGTTTTTGATGAAAAGTAATAATAATTTTCTTTTTAATAGTAATTCTAGTATTTTTAATTTTTAACAAATCAGTTAAAGGTTGATATTCAACATTTTTTATTAATATTTCATAATATTGTGGATATATTAATACAGCCTCTCTTTGATCTTCATCTAACCATCTTTGTAATGATAAAAAATGTAAATGAAATAATAATCCTATTGCAACCATTACTTCTTTACTTGGATTTGAAATATCTATCCAAAGAAAATGATTTTCTATTTTACTATTTGAGTTTTTACATTGAATACAATAATTTTTTAATTGTTGAATATTCCAAACCGTTTTATTTATACGTTCTCCAATAACATTTATTTGATCATTTGAATTCCAAATACTTTCATTATTTCCAATTTCAATAACTTTTTCACATGGTGGGAAATAATCATTTAATTCTTCATCAATTTTATTATTATTTATATTTTTATTTGTTTTAATTCTTTCATTTATTTTACTTGTTAAATCTGGTGTATTTAATCTCATTTGATCAAATTTTTTTTGTTGTTGTCTAAGAAATTTGTTTATTTCATCTTCTTTTCCTTTGTAGTTATGAACATTCATTGGAATATTGATTTTCCTTTTTTCATTTATCCCTTCATTTTTGTTATTCATAACATTATTTATTATTATTCCTCCTATCGGTTCTTCTTTTTCAATTTTATTATGTTCTTCAATTATATCCATTTTCATTTTATTTATTTCATTTTGTATCGCAATCCTTTTCTTTTTTTTCTTTTTTTGTATCTCATCTTCACTTGATGATGACGATGTACTTTCATCATCACCTCCTTCTTCTTCTGAATCAATGTCATCTTCAATTAATCGGTGTTTCTTTCTTGGAGTTGGAGTGTGGATAGGTATTTTTTTTTCTTCATTAAGAAGAAGAAAATTATCTTTTTTTTCTAAAGACATTTTATTTGATTTTAAGTTTTGTTTTGTTTTTTTTTAAAGAGTGAAAAAAAATTCTTTTGAAACTTTTTTATATCATTATTTTTTATTAATACTTAATTCTATTAGTTTTATATATTATTTTCTTTAAATTAGAAGTGCAAAGTATTAATTTTTTTAATAATCCAACATACTTTAACAAAATGATATTTATTTCTTATATGTAAATAAAGTGATATTTATTACTAACAATTTTTTTGTTTATTTCCTCAATATTCTCCTTAGTTTTATTATTTATTAAGAAAGTATCTTAAAGAAATAAAATATCTTAATTTTCCTTAATATAGTTCTTCTGTTAATTTAAAAATAATTCTTAATAATTAATTTTAATTTCTTTTAATAATTTTAATTTATTGTAAATAAATAATCAATGATTTCTTATTTAATTGGTCATAATTCTTTTTTTTTGAGTAGACAAAAAATTTATTTTGAGTACTTTTTAAAAGAGATTTATTTATATTAATAATATCAAAATTCATTAAGAAGAAGTAGGTTGTTAGTTTTCATTTTCTATATAAATATTTTTTATAGTTTCTTCTCAATTTATTATTGAAGCGTGAATTTATTTTACAATAAATTCACAACAAAAAAATTAAAATAATACTAAATGAAATATACAAATAAAATCATTCATACTGTTTTTTGTAAAAGTTTTTATTTATTTTTTAATTTCAAAAAAAAAAAAGAAAGACAAAAGAAGTTGAATTAAATGTACAGAAAGGATTAAAAATATGATTTTTTTTATGTAAGTACATAAAATTTAAGCATTCATATTAACAACAGCCATTCTTGGTTGATCTTTTATGGCTTTTTCATAAGAAAAGCCACTTGAAACAAAAGCATTCCATAATGCATAAGTTGGTATTTCCCTATATAATGAATTTGTTCTATCTAATAAATCCCTTACAAATAATCTATTACTTTTAGAATCTTTAATACCTAATTTCAATTGAAATTCATACAGTTGAATAATAAATCCTGGATTAGGACATATAATTTCTCTTCTTTCTTTAGTATAAAGATATGCATCTCTAATACACCAATCATTACTTTTCATTAAAAAGGCAATAACCGCAGAAGCTGAACGTGACATACCAACTTCACAATGAACTAATACTTTTCTACCTTCTTTCATCATTTCTTCAATAAATTCAATAGATTCTTCTAAACTCTTTTGTAATAAAAAGAAAAAGCTATCTTGAATATGAAGGTGTTTAGAAATAACACCATCAGGGTAATTAATGTTATTAGTAGTTAATGATAAAACAGCACTAATATCATATTCTCTATAAATATTAGGTTTCATAGCAGTAATTCTAGATGTTAAGAATAAATTAGGTAATATTTCTGAAACCTTTTGAACTTCTTTTTGGATTTCGTTTCGAGATGGTCTTGAAGGTTTGTTTCCCATTATTATCAATCAAGATTAGATCTTTTCATTTTATGCTTTCCATTTATTTTAATTCTTATTTTTTATTTTTATTTTACGGGTTTTTGTTTTGATTTACTCATTTTTCTTTTCATATTTTCTTTTTGAAAAGTAATTATAGCTCATTATTAATTTTTTTATAGTTTTTCTTTAGTTATTCTAAAAGATGCAATTTTCGAATCTTAGGTTTTTTCTGGTTAATGTTCCATTTTTCTCTTTCATCTTAGATTATTTGTTTTTAAGTTTTTTATTCAATTTTTGAACCTTCTAATTTATTAATTTTTCTAGTTTTTTATTATTTAATATATTATTAAATAAAAAATTTGAAAAGTGATTGACTTATGATAATTCTTTTTCAAAATACACTTTTTGCATCTTTTTCTAAAGTTGTGAATAATTCTAATAAACTGTTTTATAAAACACAAAGAAAACTAATAAATCAAAATAAAAAATGAAAAATTAAAAAAGAATAAAAAAAAATATTTTTTTATTTAAAAGATATTCAAAAACGAAAATGAAACGAAGGAAAAGTGAAAATTAAGAAATGATAAATTATATTAAAATAATAGTAAATTATATTAAAAAAAAATGAAAAAGAGAACTAAGAATATAAGAAAGTGGTGATGAATATTGATCAAATTGAAGAACAAGATGGAGTTAGATTAACATGGAATGTTTGGCCATCTACCAAAGGAGAGGCACAAAAATATCTTGATATTCCATTAGGACTTGTTTATCAACCATTACATGGAAATATTTCAACAAACAATCAATTAGAATTAAATCAAAGTTATAGAATTCAATGTCAATGTGGTTGTTATATTAATCCATGGTGTTCAAGAGACACTTCTATTTGGGTATGTCCAATTTGTAATTCAAGATACCCACTACCACCAGATTCAAGAACATATTCATCTACTACTATTGAATATGTCTCACTTCAACACACCCCTCAAGACACCTCTTTGTTATTTGTTATTGATACTACTGCACCACAAAATGAATTAGATGCCCTAAAAACAACAATAACTTTAGCATTAGCCTCTGTACCATCAAATGTATTTGTTGGTTTAATTGTTTATGGTAAACATATTTCAGTTTATGATATGTCTTCACAACAATGTCCACGTGCTTATGTTCTTTCTGGTTCTAAATCATATACAGCAGTTCAATTAACATCAATTTTATCTACTAAAGTTATTAATCAATTACTTGCTCCATTAAGTGAATGTGAATTGACATTTATGTCAATTTTAGATGATTTAACTCATGATGAATGGCCTGTGAGTGAAGGTCATAGACCATTAAGATGTAATGGATCTGTTATAAGTGTTGCTAGTTCATTACTTGAAAGTCGTAATGTATGTGGAACAATAGAATTCTTTATTACAGGGCCATGTACTTTTGGACCAGGAATGATTGTATCAGATGATCTTAAAGAACAAATGAGAACACATGCTGATATTACTCAGGAAAGAGTAAAATATCTTTTAAATGCTGAAACGTATTATAAAGAAATTGCCAGTAGATTAAATGAAAAGAGTATCAGTTGTAATATTTTTGCATGTTCTATGGATCAAATTGGAATATTAGAAATGTCTAGTTTATGTCAAATGACTAATGGATATATTACTATGTATGAATCTTATATACATGAAACTTTATCTGAAACATTACAACGAATGTTACAAGGAGAGGATACTTTAAATAATAAATATTGTTATAGTATTGAAGTATACTGTAGTAAGGAAATTAAACCACGTTCATGTATTGGACATGTTTCAACAAGTGAAAGTAAAGAAAGATATTCTTCATTATTATCATTACCAGAAGAATTTGGTGTACCAGGAAATAAATTTAAAACATCAACAGTTGATCCACATTCATCATTTGTATTTTTATTTGATATAGTTAATCCTGATACTAATCCATTAGACTCAAATCGTCAAGGTGTTATTCAACTTGTTAGTAAGTATATGGATACTCTTGGAAGAAGATATATTAGAGTTACTACAATCTGTAGGTTATTCACATCTATTAGTTCAGAAGGGCTTAATAGAATGTCTGCTGGATTTGATCAAGAAACAGCTGCTGTTGTCATGGCAAGATGTGCTAGTTTTAAAGCTGATGCAGAAAGTGGAAGAGATGCTATGAGGTGGTTAGATAGAGCATTACTAAGAACATGTAATAAATTTGGAGAATTTAGAAAAGATGATCCAAGTTCGTTTAATTTAAATTCTAACTTTTCTATATTACCACAATTTATGTATCATTTAAGAAGAAGTCACTTCTTACAAGTTTTTAATTGTTCGCCAGATGAAACAAGAACATTTAGAACTGCACTAATGAGAGAAAATGTTATTAATTCACTTACAATGATTCAACCAACATTAGATTGTTATAAAGTTGGACAAGAGGCGAAACCAGTATTACTATCCATGCAGTCAGTAGAATCTGATTCAATTTTATTACTTGATACTTTCTTCTATATTGTCGTTTTTAGAGGAGAGGCTGTCGCTGATTGGATGAAACAGAAATTAGAGGAACAACCTGAGTATGCTGGTTTAAAAGAGTTTTATAAAAAACCAGAAGAAGATGCGAAAGAAATTGCAAAAGAGCGTATTCCATCTCCTAGAATATATGTTTGTAATAGATACTCTGGTCATCAAAGATTTTTAATGACTATTCTCGATCCTGCTGTTACTCCTGGTCAAAACCAAAAAGACATTATCGTCACTGAAGATGTCACTTTGAAAGTGTTTATGGAACACCTTAGAAGACTTTCAGTCAAAGGAAATATTTAATCAATTTTTTTTTTGATTAATTTTTTTTATATATTATTAAAAATTATGCCTTGTTATTTAATGATAAATAGAAGTATATAAAATTATGACATTTCCAAAACATATGATAATATTAATCATCAATAGGTTAAACATTGTTTAATTTACTTTAACATCCCATTAGTTGTAATTAAAAGTATATTATATATATTAAATAACACACAATTATATTTATATTATATTCAATAAAATGTTGGTATAATTAATATAGAAAGAGGAATAATACAAGGTGATAGTTTATCTCCATTATTATTTGTATTATCTATTGATATATTATCTAAATAATTAGATAAACAAATTAATAAGTTATCTATTAAAATGAATGGAGAAGAAAAACAAGTATAATTAAACCACATATTATATATTGACGATTTAAAGATAATAACTAACAGCCTCGAAGAAATGGAAAAAGCCCATAAATTAACAAATGAAATATTTAATAGAATATGATTAAAAATAAATATAGAAAAGAGTTTGGTAATGAATAATATCAATGGTCAGATAAATGGAGAATCAACAGAATTACCAAGAGTAACTAATGATAACCCTTATAAATATCTTGGTATTGAAATAAGAGATAAAATAAATATTAATAAATATTATACAAGAATATTACATGATGTATCTTCTATTCTATCATCATTAAATATTATGAAATATACCAGTCTCAATACAATTAGAAAGATTAATAATGATATAATCTCAAAATTAAGATATTGATTCTGTATTATCAAATGGAAACTTAGTGAGTTTGAGAATATAGATAAACAAATAAGAAAATCATTGATACAACTTCAACTATACAGTAGAAACATCCCTAAAAGTAGATTATATGTTACAATAAATGAATTAGGAATGGGATTAATGTCAGCACGAGATGAATGATGTAAAGAAATAATAAGAATATATTTAAAATATAAATGGAGATCAAACACAGAAATAGGAGAAATGATAGAAACAGTAAAAGAGAATCAAATTGAATAATTAAAAGAATGAAGAGAGTATTTGGTAAGAAGATTAATTTCAATGAATTAATGAATATAATACAGTTAAACGAAATAAAACATGATGTAAACAAAGTATTTGAATTTGTAACAAATAAAATAAATGAAAGATATTTAAATGAATTGAAAGAAATGAAGTGAATATATAAGAAATGTAAATTATATATTTAATATTATGAAATTAACAGTAACCACATGGAGGTCATTAAATATAAAAAGAAATGTATTCCTCCAAGTAGTAAAAATGCAAGAACGAGTAACTATGAGAGGAAATATTAAATCTAAAATACTTCATATTGATATATTAAAATATTGTAAACATTGTCCTAACACAATTCCATCTATTAATCATATTTTGTTAGGATGTCATGTAATGAAGAAGAATCAAATATTAAAACACGATTATGTATGTAAACAAATATATAAACATATATTAATTACCTATTTTAATGAATTTGATGAAATAGATTTTATGCTCCAAATAAGTGTATTGTAGTGAGGTAAATTGGTTGTACAATTACACATTAGAGGCTATGAACTCTTTTAGAAGACTTTCATAGATTGTTCTATATTTATTAATAACACATAATTATTGTCTTTTGAATTTCTTACTAATAGGTTTCTTGTTCTTTATTTTATATTTTCTGACGATATTTTTTAAAATTTCTTTTGTAAAAATTATTCAATTGATTAGTTTTGTTGTGATACTTTTTTCTTTTTTATTTACTTTTCTTCCTAGTTTATTCTTTGTTCTATCTTTTTATTTTCTTTTATTTATATATTCATTATTCCTTACTTATTTCTTATTTTATTCTTATTATTATTTTATATTTCTGTTATCTCATTATTATATTCTTTCTTGTTCTTATTTATTTTCATTTTATTAGATATTTTGTGTTTTGTTGGTTATTTGTATACTTTATTCATTACATTTCTTATTTCTCATATCTTTTTCATTTTTAATACGTATGATATTTCAAATATATTAAATATGGATAAATGAAATAGATGAAATTAAATTAGTATATAGTGTATTCATTTTTATTATAAGATCATCAAAAGTTTGTTATTTATTTTATATTGATTATTTTTTATTTCTATTTATCATTTTATTATATCATATCTGTCACTTCTAATTTCAATTAAAATATCAAATAATTATTTAAATTATATTATCAAATATCCATTTCATATTGAATTCATAATTCATAAATAAGAAGTATTTAAATATCAAATTCAATTTATACATTTCGTTCATTGTTGAATATTCTAACAAAATAATCTCTATTAAAATTCTATATGATAATATACATTGAAACAGCATATAATCAAGAAGAAAGTGTAGAAGTTAAAAATACAATTAAGAAGTCATTTTGTGAATGTAATAATAAAGAGAATATTTATAAAAATTTTCATTATTTTATTCTTTTGTACATTCTTGAGATATTAATACTGATTTATTGTTCTATTTGGTACCTATGGTGCAATAATATGATAAGGTATTAGTTTTAATAAAATTGTATAAATTAGTTATTAGAAAAATAATAATATAAAATAAACAGACATTTTGAGAGTAGATAATTATAATTTCAAGAGATATGAAATATAAAATGAATGAGGAGATGAAAATTCTATTTTCTTTGACTTATCAGAAATATGTGCAGTAAATGAACAAATATGAACAATGAGAACACATCGTTGAACTTCTTTTATTAGTTCAGGAATGAGAATATGTTTCATTAAATATAAAAAAATAATTCAGTTGTAACAAATCATTTTCTCTAGTACATTAAACAAATATTACCAATCAATAAATTGTTGATAATTTAATGCTTCATCAATAATACTTATTTGTTTCTTGCGTCAACATATTGGATAAATCCATTTTCATAATTATTTATTAAAAATTATAGATTTAAGTATGATAATTTCTTAATTCCTCAATCTGTGTTTATTTTTTTCTTTTGTTTAATAATATTCGTGTTCTTTCAATATGTTCTTCTTCATCTTTCTCAGATTCTTCTATTATTTTGTTCATTTGATTCTTTATTATTCTAGTGTTTTAATTGTTTCTTGACTTTTTTCTATTATTAGTTTTCTTCTTCTTTCTGTTTCATCAATCCTATCAATTATTCCTTCTCCTCTTTTAATAGCTTCTGAATATGTTTCATCTGGTTTTATTTCAAATATTTCATTTTTAATACTTCCTATATAATAATGATAATGTTTATTAATATCATCATTGATTGTTGAATATTTGGAAGTGTTTCTATTTCTTCTTTAAAGAAATGAGAGTTCTTGTTTATTAACTCTTCCATTTTAATTTAATTAATATCAGATTAAAATTAGATGATTAAATAATTAAATACACGTTTATAACACATCATTTTATTTATTATTTTATCATTCTATTAACCAATATTTAGTAAATACTGAGGACATGAGATTAACAAAAGAACTGAAAATTGAAATTAGAAACATAAAAGAAGTCATGAAATATTTTCTTTGTTACAAGAACCAAACACACTCTGTAGAACTACTAGACATTATTAATGTGATTTAATTAGTCTCACCTGAGTCAAGAACATAAAAACCAATTCTATCAGTACTTAATTAATTTTTTTATTGTTGCTAAGAAATAACCATTTAAATGTTTTTTTCAAAATAACAAAAAAATATTTTAATAAATGAAAATATCAAATTCAGTAAACCAGTAATTCTATTACTGAGAAGCAAAAAACATAGATTTAATCGATCCAAATAATGACCTTTTTAAAGGGTGTTTTTCGTAATACCTCTCAGCCAAATAACCATAAACTGATGACAAGCAAACATTTAGTAGAAGTTGAGTACATATTCCATGGGTAAGAAGTGATGGAGAAAAACCAGTGGAATAGTTGTGAATAGAACGAACAAGAAGAACATCAAATGGGTATGAAAGAAGTGTTCCAACCATTGATGAAATAGCATTAGTTTTTATCAAACTATTTGAAGAGAAGTATTTAGTGTTTTGTAGTTTAAGAGAAGTGAATGAGTGTGATGTAGAATATGTAATATTTCTTAATATATTCCAGTATAATGGAATTATAGGAATATTAAGTGGTCGAGGAATGGCATATTTAATATCTTTTATATTAATATCAGAGCAACAACGAGTTCGATTAATTATTTCAAGATAAGTAAAAGGGAATGACGTTATCGTTGAAAGTGAAGTAACTGCAAGTTGTTTACAAAGAGAAATTTTGTGAGTTTGTTTTTCTTTTTCAGTTAATAAGAGTCTGATCGCTAGTTGTTCACTTATAGTTAATGGAACTGCGTTTATAATAGAACAAGGAAGGGATTTAAACAAAGAATTCTTTCTTGCAAGGAAAGACATATTACTCCAAGTTGATAATCCATTAATTTGTGAGCATGTCAAAGCAGCTTGAAATGGAGTTGTAAGTGGTTTTTCGATTATAAATTGGGTTAAAGTACCACCGATATGACTGAGGTAGTGTGAAAACATCAAAAAGAATAGAAAGATTAAGTTCATAATTTCATGAAACTACAAGAATATAATAAAGTTATTAAAAAACTAACTAAAATTGATAATAATAACAAAATAATATTATTGATGTTTAAATAATATAAATCTTAGTTCTAAAACATTGTTGAGATATACCATATTAGTGCATTTAATTTCACTTAATGGAACGTTATTTGATTCATTTAAATAGTTAGTGTACAATGTATGTAAGTGATTTGATTGTAAGCCAACTTTGAATTGAATTTCAGGAGAAACAGCATTAAAATAATTCATTAAAATACCATAAGATGGTGAAATAAAATCATTAATTTCAAAGGAAAATAATGAAGGAAAAGGAGAGTTAGTCCAATCAATATCGTTTGTGTTTAATTGGTGATTAAGTGTACCTTGAATGATTTCGATTTGAGTTGAAGGTTGTAGTGTTAATCTTGTGTGTTTCATGAATGAACGAAATAAATGAAAGAAGACAAGACCTCCTTTAATTTTCTCTGGAGTTATTTTCTTGATGGCATTAGTGTATTGTTTAATAAATTTCAAGACATCAACACTTGATTTAGAAGCATTAGCAATTGAAGACAATAACGTCATTAAAGAAAACCATTGAGATAAATACATACTATAGAGTTTATTTTGTGAGCAATGATTGACTGATTCTAATAACTCTTTTGATAATGCTAAAGCAACTAACTCACTACGAGCAAGACTACCTACTCTTGATTTGATTTGAGATAATGACACAAGCAATCTAATATCATTATTATCACCAATCTTATTTATTTCCTTTTCTAGCTCTTCATCTTTACATTGAATTAAATCTACTTCAGTATAGAGAGAATTAGCATGAATTGATAATGGTTTATAAATTAAATCATCAAGAAAATCACCACAAATAATAGTAGAAGAATCTAACTTTTTTATTGGTAGAATGGTATGAAGATAATATTGAAGAAGTAACTCTGGAGAGAGGACAACATCATCGATGTCAGTTACCAGTTGTTTTCCAAATACATTGTTTAATGAAATAATGATGATTGTTAAAGGCAAAGATAGTTGTAACACTATTTTAACAAAACATGTTCCAACTCTTCTTCCATAAAACGAAGGTGTTTCATAATATTCTGAGTGAATAATTTTAAATGGTGAGGACACTGAGATTTCATTAGTAGAATAAATATTATCAAAAGGAAATGAAGAAGGTTTACCATGAATGTAAATGTTGATTTTCTTCTTTGACTTATCCTCAATGAATTTGTTTGGTGTTCTCATGTCATATAAACAAATATTATATTCATTTATTTGTGATGGTTGTTGTAATTGTATATGTTTGATAGTTCTAAAGAAATTCATTTTATCTTTAAACTTTTTTTAAGTTCTGTTTTTTATTAAAAATACAATTTTAACACATCAAAAGAAAATATGATGGTATCTTTTCATTGTTATTGTCACAATGAGTATTTGTTTTGTATTTACATTAATGCTACTTATAAATAAGAATGTTTTTATGAAAAATGTATTTGTCATGAAAGACAAAAATAATTTAGTATAACTATTAAATGAAAGAGTATTATCTATTCTATCAAGAATAAAGTGAGTTTGATTTTATTATAAAAATTGATAAGAATAAATCATCAATATAAATGAATTTATCAAAATTAATTAAACAATTGAAAAATTGAAATAACATTATTTTTAGGATTTTTGTCAAAAAAAAAAGCTATAAAAAACTATAAACAAAATTAATAATAAATAAAAAATAATTACCCATAATTTCTAATAATAATAAGAAAGATTAGATAAATTAATAAAAAGAAAAAGAATATTGGGATCCACTTCGGTGGAAATCCCATAAAATTGGAACAATACAGAGAAGATTAGCATGGCCCCTGCGCAAGGATGACACGCTCATACGAGAAGTTAAAAAGTTTTTTTTTGCTATTTTGATAACTTGTGTTGATTAAAAAGAAATAAAAATGTTCTTCAAAGAAGTTGAATTGAAAAAAAATCTAAAAACTTGAAAAAATAAAACTAAGAAAGTCAATGTTTAGTTGGTTTTTCCGTAAAAGTACTCCAGTTGAATTAAGAACTGCATTTGTTGATGATCACACATGGGTTGCCGAATTGAATTCTGGTGATCAACTTCAAACAGTTAAAGAGTTGTTTGCATCTACATTTGATTCAGACAATTTTGTTGTTATTGATGAAGATAAGTCAGTTACTGCTTTGTTGAGTGGAGATGAAAGATATCAATGCACATTAACATTTGGATATAATGGAGATAATAGAAGAATTGCAGTAATTTCATACATTGATTCAGAAGATGAAGATATTGTTAAACCAACGATCAACGCTTTTGCATTAGAGATGGAGAATTATTCATTACTATTTGAACAACCAATTAAAGAACAAAAACCAATTGAAAACTGTATGGTTCCAATGAAAGAAGTTATCTATGAAAGAGATATTATTATTGACGAAGATGGAAGTTCAATAAGTGTAATGTTAAGAGAGAATGTTGACCTTAAGAAGATGCTAAGTAAAATTGGAAAATTGGCTAAAGACAAATATCTTCTTGAAGCTAAAACTGGTAATGGTAAATTAGAGTTCTGTGAAAAAGGAAATGAAACGTTTAAAATTATTGTCCAAATTGGTAGAAATAATGACAAACAACGTGTTATGGCATTAACCGCAAGTGAGAAGAGAGTATATTGGAAAGAATTCTCTGAAGCAATTGTTAGTTTGTTAATGAAAGGAAAGTGTCTTAGCAGTTATGCCGTCACTGCTACACTAAGAAAGAACTTACGTAATACTGCTAAGCCTGTTACTAATGTCACTGAAGATAAACAACCAAAAGAAGAAAAGAAAGAAGAAGTCCATATTAATATTGAAACTACTCCTAAAGAAGAAAAGAAAGAAGAGGTAAAAGAAGAAAAGAAAGAAGAAGTAAAAGAAGAAAAGAAAGAAGAAGTGTCAAATC
>NW_001852872.1:0-2429 GCF_000209125.1 Entamoeba dispar SAW760
TGAAATAAATATAATACATGCTTCAACACAACTAATGGGACTTCTCTCTGGTGTTTTATCCCCTAACATTATCCCATTGACTTCCATAGCAGGGCACATAAACATAAGTGATTTTCGTGTTTTTACAAAACTTCTTGGTGAGTTTTGTATTGCAATTGCATTTTCGTTACATTGAATGTTTGGTAATTTCTCTTTTTGTCGAATTCTTTCAAATATTTGTTGTAAGAATGATTCATTTAATTCATGGTGAATAACAGAACAATCTAATCCATTATAAAGATTGAGGTCATTTTCCTTTTTCCCTTCTTCTTCGGTACATAGTAGTGTAATTGAATGATTTTTTCTTTATCATTGTACTTCATTTGAAAACAAAATAACTCTATTTTATTTTTTATAGTTTTTTTACTTTTTTTTAAACTTGTTTTTAATAAAATAAATAACATTAATTTTCTTAAAATACTTTTTATCATTTGATTTATTCTATAAATAAAAATTGATTTATTTATTAAAACAACTAATGTTCATATGAAGAATAGAAGAAAAATACTCTCTCTTGAATGAATACCATCTCTTTGTTGATTTATTTATTTTAATTATATTTTAATTGTTTAACAGATAAGATATCTTTTCGGTACAATCTTCTTTAAGTTTAATATAAAATATTATATTCAACATTATAGCCAAGATTGTTAAATTCAAAGAATAAAATTTGTTTTATTGATTTATTGATTCTGAGTAGTTTAATTAAAGAAACAATGGAGTTAAAAGTATTTTATTGGTTCGTATATTAATGTTCAGTAAAAAGATATAATCAAAAGATGTGGAAAAAGAAGTTAAACGGAGTATTTAAAACGTTAGTGTATTATCAATATAATTGATAATTAATAACTTTCATGAAACAGTTTTATAACAAAGGAACTATTGTATTGAATTATAACTCATAATAGTATTTGGAAAAGAAGAAATAATGTTTTGTAATAAAAATGTAAAGTTGTTGTAATAAGCCTACCAAATATTAATTAATATATAAGTTATTGTTATGAATTTTTAAAAGTGAATAATCATAAATAGATTTTACAGAACATCTTATTATTTATCAATATGAGACATTATCAGAAATATAAGTTTATAAATTTACTGTTTTATATTAATAACTAGATAATGTGTGTTTTATATAAATAAATATTTCATTCATAAACATATGAGAAGAATAAGAATTATTAAATAATTTATGATTAATATGAATAGTGTTCATCATATTAAGCATATAATACAAGTATTATTAAAAACAAAAGTAATGAAATGGTTTTTAACAATGATTTAAAAGATAATTATGAATAATGTATTAAATTAATGTAGTGTTTTATTATAATATTTTTGTAAGACTAAAGTTATTAGAATAAATCAATAATAAACAAAACATAATTTCATTTCAAAAAGATTATTTCTCTTTTAATTTTTTGACAGTTAGAGAATCATTCAATTCATTATAATTAAAAACAATTAAAATAATGATAATATTTAATTTAATATTGATGTATTAGATAGATATTAATTCTATATTGATAAATGTTTCAATTTATTCAAAAAGAAAATGATTCATGAAAACTTATTAAAAATGAACAAGAACTAATTTAATTTGCTTTTATTCAAGAAATTGGATAACAAGCAGTTTTGAGAACTTTTCAATCTCCTTAACTCTTAGTACTCTTTGATTAACTTGTGAATGTTGATCTTTAAATCAAAGAAGTACTATTTCTGGTACTTTACCCATCCATACTGATTCTTCTCAATGAGTGCTTTTTTGAATCTTGTAATGGTTTCAGAAGTTTTCATCAATTCTTCACATGTATTATCAAATATATCAACTCCTTCTAATGGTGTATTACAGTTAAGTTCAATCATTTGTTGGAGTTCCATATATCTTTGATCAGCTTTATAGAAATTATATTTGGTCACATTGCAAGTTTTCTTGGTTTTTGTCCATTATATCTAATGGTATGTGGTAATAATACTGCTACACAACTACTATGTGGAAGATGGAACGATGCTCTAACTTTGTGAAACATTGAATGATCCATACCAATGAATGCAACTACTATACCTGTAATTCCAACTGCATTATGCATATTTTCTCTTGCTTCTACTCCATTATATGATTTAAGAAGATTTTCAAAGATTAATTTAATCGCTTCTCTACAAGTCCATCTGTATATTCATTGGTCATAATTGAAACATACGCTTCCGTTGTATGAACTAATCCATCAATTCCTGTATCCTTAATAGCTTTCTTTTGAAGTAACATAGTAAACATTGGATCTATAACAGCAAGTGATGGTGTAAGTGAATAACCTGCAAGTGGATATTTCTTACCGTTCATGATCTGAAATAACTGTAACTTGTGTAACTTCTGATTCTGTTTCTGATGT
>NW_001852872.1:2529-4428 GCF_000209125.1 Entamoeba dispar SAW760
GAATATTTTACTAAGTTCATTAAGTTCTGCAAGATACAAATGGAATGAAATTCAAAGAATATTTTTGGTAGTACTCTAAACCATTAAAGATTATTTCTTCTATCTATAAGTCTTTTAATATTTAATAAATTATGACATTTTCTGCTCATAATCCAAGTATTAGTTTTCCTGATGAATATACTACAATAACCATAATGTTTCGTCATATAACAAGAATACAGTACTCATAGATGATTCATTAGTTTATTTGATGCTTTAGTTTCTCCAAATTCAATATCGAATACAATCTTCTGGTGCTCCTGTTGCAATAACTGCACCTCTAGCATTTTTAGCTGCATTTATTGAACATTTAAATGTTGAAAGATTGAATAATAATACAAATGATTTTGAATCTTAATTGAAATAAGTGATTTGAAAATAGTTATTGATGTTGGATTAGTAACTGATGTAATTCCACAACAACTTCAACTAGTTCTTCAATTTCTATATTTTAATAAAGTGGATATACATTCATAATATCAACTGTTTTAGCACGTCTCATTTCATGTGTAACATGTTTACATGCAGATATACTCTTAGTAGCTTTATCTTCAAAAAATACCTCTTCCTGTTTCTTCAATTGTAACTGTGCAAATGCACAACGTTTATTAATATGTATGTTTAAATAATTCTTTATACATATAACTAAACATTTCAAAAAGAAACATAAAATAAGAAGTTTTGTAGGTGTTCATGAACTAAGTAGTATTTATTTTTTGATTTATAATCACTTCTGACTGTTATTCTTTCTGATTGATTCAATATAATTATTTATTCTTATTTGGTATATTTAAGAAATTTATATCTTTTAGATTTACCAAACTAACATAGTTAATGAAGAAACAAAGTAAATTCAACTGAAGTTAAGTTAATTCAAGTATTAATATTATAGAATATTCAAAATTTTGTGAAAAAAGAAAATGATTAACTAACATGAAGTTTTCAATAGTTATGGATGTAATTCTTCTTATTTAAATTAATTGGTATTAAATAGTTAGTAAGTTTTAAATTATAACAAAAGTTAAGAAACAAATAAAAGATAGAACCAGAAATATCTATTATATATTGTATGAATAATGTTTTAAATAGAAATGAAAAGAGTATTATTGATGAAAAGTCATTTAAGATGAAGGAATATATTTAATAAACAAAAATCAATTAGATGCAAATAACAAAGAAGAATAGTGATTTGGATTTTGTAAGAGATAAGTTTTAAGAAGAAGTAAATCATTAAGCATCTTTTTTGTTGTCATTACATATTCAGGAAGTATCCATAATTCAAGAATAGATCGAAAAACACTTTGAGGAGGAATTTGTTTAATATCAAGAGAAGTTGAATGTGTTACAAACCTATAAAGACATTGAACAACAAATTTAATATTTTCATTAATACATTTTATTCTATATGATTCTTCTAACATTTCTGATGGTAATAAATAACTTTTTTTTTGTTTATTAATAAACCAATATTTCATTAATGGAAATACATCGGTAATAATTACTTTATCACAATTTTCATTTATAAGAATATTATTTGAATGTAAATGATAATGAATAATTCCTTTTTGTTCAAGATAATGTAATGCTGATACCATTCCATTAATAATTTTATAAATTTGATAACTTCTTAATGATTTATTCCATATTTTATTTAAAGTATATGGCATTGAATAATCATAAATAACATATACATTTAAATTTGTTCTACAAACACCACCAATATGTGGTAAATTTGGATGATTTATCATTTTCATTGAAAAAATTTCTTTTGGTAAATTATCAATATTAAATAAATTAGATAAAGGAATTTGTTTATAAGTTACTTCACTACCAAGAAATATTGCTTTTCCAATAATACTA
>NW_001852871.1:0-2765 GCF_000209125.1 Entamoeba dispar SAW760
GGGGTATCGATCCCCTTGCCCCTCGCATGCAAAGCGAGTGCTCTACCCATCTGAGCTACACCCCCATTAACAATAAAGGGGAGGGGGAAAGTAGGAGTAGTAAGAGTAGTAGGTATAGTAGGTATAGTAAGAGTAGTAAGAGTAGTAGGTATAGTAAGAGGAATAAGAGATGTAAGAGATGTAAGAGATGTAAGAGATGTAAGAGATGTAAGAAATGTAAGAAATGTAAGAGATGTAAGAGATGTAACAGTAGTAAGTATAAGAAGTGAGAATAGATATAATAGATAAGAAGTGGAATAATAAAAATAATAAGGATAATAAATATATATAATATATATAATATAAATAATATAATAAAGGTATAGAGTAAGAATAGATATAATATATATAATAAGTATAATAAGTATAATATATAAGAGGAATAGATAAAGTTAATAGTATAAGTGACTAATAAATAAGAATATATACATATATATAGTATAAAAAGTGAACTCTTCAACGGGGATTCGAACCCCGGTCTTTCACGTGACAGGCGAAGATACTAACCAGCTATACTATTGAAGACTTCTATAAGAAGGTAAGAGTTGTATATATATACATGAATAAGTGTAATATATGAAGGTAAGAGTTGTATATATATATAAATATATAAATAAATATATATATATATGAATAAGTGAATAGAAGATATAAAATAGATATAAAAAAAAAGATAGAATATATATATAAATAAGATATAATAAGTATAAAATTTATAAAAAAATATATAATAAGAGATAGCAATATTAATCAAAGACAATGTGGCCGAGCGGTTAAGGCGGCTCCCTGCTAAGGAGTTTCCATTTGGAGCGTAGGTTCGAATCCTGCCATTGTCGTTTTATTCATAAAAATATAAGGAAAGTCGGTCGTTTTAAACATAAAAATATAAGGATATAAGTTAATAAAAGATAAAAGAATAAATGGATATATATAAGGTACATAAATATATATATATATACATATACACATATATAAAATAAGAATAAACATAATAATATATATATATATATACATAAATTTTTAATATAATAAGAATAAGGAAGTACTACTGTATATAAAAGAGAATATAAGATATATAAGAAATAACATAAAAGAATAAAAGGTAATAATAGATAATAATGGAGGTGAGGGGTATCGATCCCCTTGCCCCTCGCATGCAAAGCGAGTGCTCTACCATCTGAGCTACACCCCCATTAACAATAAAGGGGAGGGGGAAAGTAGGAGTAGTAAGAGTAGTAGGTATAGTAGGTATAGTAAGAGTAGTAAGAGTAGTAGGTATAGTAAGAGGAATAAGAGATGTAAGAGATGTAAGAGATGTAAGAGATGTAAGAGATGTAAGAAATGTAAGAAATGTAAGAGATGTAAGAGATGTAACAGTAGTAAGTATAAGAAGTGAGAATAGATATAATAGATAAGAAGTGGAATAATAAAAATAATAAGGATAATAAATATATATAATATATATAATATAAATAATATAATAAAGGTATAGAGTAAGAATAGATATAATATATATAATAAGTATAATAAGTATAATATATAAGAGGAATAGATAAAGTTAATAGTATAAGTGACTAATAAATAAGAATATATACATATATATAGTATAAAAAGTGAACTCTTCAACGGGGATTCGAACCCCGGTCTTTCACGTGACAGGCGAAGATACTAACCAGCTATACTATTGAAGACTTCTATAAGAAGGTAAGAGTTGTATATATATACATGAATAAGTGTAATATATGAAGGTAAGAGTTGTATATATATATAAATATATAAATAAATATATATATATATGAATAAGTGAATAGAAGATATAAAATAGATATAAAAAAAAAGATAGAATATATATATAAATAAGATATAATAAGTATAAAATTTATAAAAAAAATATATAATAAGAGATAGCAATATTAATCAAAGACAATGTGGCCGAGCGGTTAAGGCGGCTCCCTGCTAAGGAGTTTCCATTTGGAGCGTAGGTTCGAATCCTGCCATTGTCGTTTTATTCATAAAAATATAAGGAAAGTCGGTCGTTTTAAACATAAAAATATAAGGATATAAGTTAATAAAAGATAAAAGAATAAATGGATATATATAAGGTACATAAATATATATATATATACATATACACATATATAAAATAAGAATAAACATAATAATATATATATATATATACATAAATTTTTAATATAATAAGAATAAGGAAGTACTACTGTATATAAAAGAGAATATAAGATATATAAGAAATAACATAAAAGAATAAAAGGTAATAATAGATAATAATGGAGGTGAGGGGTATCGATCCCCTTGCCCCTCGCATGCAAAGCGAGTGCTCTACCATCTGAGCTACACCCCCATTAACAATAAAGGGGAGGGGGAAAGTAGGAGTAGTAAGAGTAGTAGGTATAGTAGGTATAGTAAGAGTAGTAAGAGTAGTAGGTATAGTAAGAGGAATAAGAGATGTAAGAGATGTAAGAGATGTAAGAGATGTAAGAGATGTAAGAAATGTAAGAAATGTAAGAGATGTAAGAGATGTAACAGTAGTAAGTATAAGAAGTGAGAATAGATATAATAGATAAGAAGTGGAATAATAAAAATAATAAGGATAATAAATATATATAATATATATAATATAAATAATATAATAAAGGTATAGAGTAAGAATAGATATAATATATATAATAAGTATAATAAGTATAATATATAAGAGGAATAGATAAAGT
>NW_001852870.1:0-5775 GCF_000209125.1 Entamoeba dispar SAW760
TTAATTATTAAAATGTCAATGAAGTCATGATAATTTTATTTTATTATCAAATGAAATCAATTATAAATATACAAATCATTTAGAATTAATAATTCAATTGATAGGTCAATGAAATTATACAACAAATTAAAAGAGATATGTAATGAAGTTGAAAATAAATAAAAAGAGAATGTCAATAACAAAAAGAAATAAACAGAAAAAGAAATAATAGAGATATTAAAACAGAAAAGAAGAAAAATGGATAAACAATCTATATATATATTAATATCAGAATTAATGAATGATAAATAGTTAAAATAATCAATGAATATTATTCATATCAACAATTATATGAAATTAAATATAATTATACAATTACATCAATTATCAAACAAATAATAGAAGAAAATACCAATAAAAGTAATAAATGAAAATTTAATGATAAATTAATGTCAAAAATAGATAAATCAGATAAATATTAGTTAACAATAAATATACAACAATTAAATGAATAACACACATTAAAAGAATATAAATAAAATGAAAACACAATAAAGAATCAATTAATATCCATATTTAATTAATACTAGAATGTAGAAATAGAAAATAAAAGAGAAAATAAGAAAAGAGTCAAATTGAATTTATTACTGATGAGATATTGAAAAAGAAAAGAAAACCATAAACAAGAAATTAGAAAAATGACAACAAAAGAAAATACAATGAGATTTTGGAAAGAAATATAATAGAAAGAAGAAACAAGTAAAATAAGAGTGAAGAAATTGAATAATCAATCAAATGAATAAGAAAAAAGTCTAGGAATAGATTTAATTCAAATAATTTGTATAAAATAAGTTATGACAGTAAAAGAATAAAGAAATAAAGAATTGATTAAACATCACTAAGTATAATGAATGAAATTCTAAAATGGATATTAATACAAAGAAGAGCACCATTAAATCATAAAAACTACAAACAAATTAATGTTAAGTTGTTTATTAAAATTCTTTACTTGATTTATTAAAAAATGAACAATAATTATTAAAGAATAATAAAATAAAACAATAATACAAATACATTATTGATGAAAGAGATTCTCATTCAATCTATGAATAATTACTTAAAAATGAATTATTACAAACATATTTTATTAGAAATAAAATGAATAGAAATGTATATAGAGGTTATGAAAGGATAAGTTAATGTAAAACATTAATTGTTAATAAAATAGTTAAAATAATACAATACTCAAGAAGATATAACTGAGATTATAAAATATAAGATGAATGGAAATACGACTATTGTATATTCTAATAACATAATGGTGAAATAAACAATGAAACAAGAATATTCCAACGAGATGTATTGTCTCATATTCATATTATTGATTGATTGTTTATCAAAACATTGAATGAGAAGAATTCAAAATGTAATTACACATAATCAACAAATGAATATAACATAGAAATAAATCATTTATTTATATTGATGATTTAAAATAATTGCAAACTCAAATGAAGAAATGAAATTGCAAAAACATAATAAGAAGAATATTTAAATAATTAATAAAAATAAATGATGATAAATGATGAATAATGATAGATGAAAATGAGAGTGTACCAGAATAAATAAGAAATAACACACAAGTAAGTAACAATAATACATAAAATAACTATGAACAAAACAAGTGAACAAAATAAATAAAGAAAAATGAAATAGAAGAATAAACAAGTGAATTAAAGAAATAATAAATAATATAACAACAAGAGAAAAGAGTAGTGTTGATCTAATACTGATGATAATATAGATGTTCTATCAAAAATCATTATCTGATTATTGATAATGAACTGGACATTATGTGAAATAAAACATAATGAAATAGAAATAAGAAAACTATTTTATTCAAAATCTGTATATTCTAAGTTGGTAAAATGGACAAAGAACACACAACTGGTAACTTTTTAAAGTACATTAGAAATATATGCAGAAATTTCATAAGAAGGAAAAGAGATGCAAAGAAGTTCATTAACAAAATTGAAAATATGATAGTACCACTTTTAAAGAAGACCATACATTAAGTAAAGAGTGAATTAAAACAAAGAGATTGAAAGAAATAATACTAATAAGAAATAATAATGATGAAAATAAAAATAGTACTCAACTAATAAAAAGAAAAAAGAAGAAGATAAATGATTGATAGAAGAAGAAACTGAAAGCATTAATAGTTTTATATGTGAATATTAAACTTATATATGAACTAGTAATGGTTATCAACCAAAATGATTGTCGAGTGAAGGATATGAAAGTATATCAGAAAATGAAAATAGTTATATCAGTGATGTTGATAATGATTATATAGATGAAACAGAAATAACAGAAAGAGTGTTAGAAACAATAATTGAGGAGAGTAAAGGAAAAGGATAAATTATAAGAGAAGATAATGAAAGACTAAAAAAGAGAATAGAATAAATGGATAAAAAGATTTTATAAAGAGTAATACAATTCTTTAAGAACATATTTAATTCAAAATCAAATAAATGGATTTTACTTATGAATTAAACTAGTTGAAGTAAGTTTTATTTAAATATATATTCTAAATTAATACAAAGAGATATATTATAAACAACAAGAAAATGGTATGGAGTATGATTAATGAGTAGAAGAGATGAAAGTTGAAAAGAAATCATTAGAGTGTATTTGAAAAATGAATAGAAAACAATAACATAAGAAGTAAAGAAATTAATAGAAATAAATAATGGATATGAAAAAGAAACAACTTTCAATTATTTACATTTTATACTCTTCCTCTATTCTCATTGTTTTATTGTTTTATTATATGTATATTTTCCATGTTGTTAATTCAATTTCACATTCTCATCTATTTTACATTATTAAAATGAATGGATAACTTGTTGGTGATATAAAAATCTATTATTTCTTGTATTCATTCATTTGTTAATTCTTCTACTTCTTTTAATTAATTCATTTTTCATCATCATTAAAATATTGAAAGAATAGAAAGTACAATGTTTATCGTATTAAATTTTATATCTTTTATTGTTGTTATTCATTTTTCAGTTGTATTTTATTGTTAAAATAAAAATAAATGATTGATTTATACTATGATTAAAATAGTAATAATACTCCTAATGATCATAACAGATGAAACACTATCATCATCACTATCATTGGTATAACTATAACTACTTTCACTACTTATTGAATAAATTGACTCAATATGATTCTGACATGTACAACATTATACTCACTTATTATTTCAATATCTTAACCATTTCTATAATTACAATCTTCATGTGTTTTAAACATGAATTCAATAATTATTCTTTTCTTTAACATATTTTGTTTTATCCTCACACTTATTTATTTGAATTGTTGTAGAAATCATTGATTTAGAAATATCTTTAATATTACACATTTGATTTATTTCAATGAATGTAACAATATCATTTCTAAATTGAATATCTGAAACAAGACCATCAGAAATACTTTAAATTCAAGGAACAACTATATTAGATATTTCTTCTTTGAATATTTGAATAACACAACTCCTGTTACTTTCTGTTGTTTTAACAACTTTCTTAAAAACATACTCTTCAGTTTTAAGACAACTTTTAACACTATTATTTTATATTTAACATTGCTTATCTTTGAATAAACATTTCATTTCTTTCAATTCATTTAAACCACATCTTTAACACACTACATGGATGTTCTGTATCTTTTCAATATTCAAATTATACAAACATAGATATTACAACAATAAACACTCTTGTTTAAATTCATTCTCCATCAAATATTATTTCTTCATTCTTTTATCACATCTATTTTCAATATATAAAACACATATTGTAATAATATCTTTAGTACCATGAATTGTAATATCACTTCTTTTATTATATTGAATGTTATTATCATCTTTATTCAATTCATAAATATCATTTGAATCAAATGTGTCATTTCTACATCATGTTTTAATAAATATCTTGATTTCATTTGTTGAACTTTTCTAAATGAAGATGAAATATCACGAATATGTACTTTACTTTTAATATTAATAATATTTCTAATTTCCATTTCATATCATCAAATCTATCAATAATAATATTTTCAAATTCATTATATGCATTATTTTGATTATATTTATATTGAACAACACCAATTTGAGTCATAATGAACAGTTTATTATTATAATAAATATTACTATTATTGTAATATGTGTATTGTGTTTTATAATATCTCAGTACTTTCAAGTTTAATATCAGTAACATATTTTGATTGTATTTCATTAATTAAATAATATGAATTATTACTATCTTCATATGCTTGTGTACATTTATCATCATTAATTATTTTAATTTGATAATCAGATATTTAATATTAGATTTATCATCTTTACCATTCTTATTTTCAATAGTAGTGATACTATTACTAGATTTACTATGAGATAGTGTTTTTGTATTTTGAATATTCCTCTCATGTGTATTCTCTTTATTAATTATCCTATATTCTTTATCTTCTCCATTCTTGTTGTTATGTTTTGATTGTTAGTTATTCTAATCTATTGTTTATGAAATACATTCATATACTTCTTCTCATATTTAAAACATTTTGCACTATCCATATCTTTATCAATGTGGAATGGAAGTTCTAAAACATTGTGATATTCATTGTTATTATTGTAGTGGTTCAAACAGAAAATTCAAGTTGAAATCTCTTCTTCAAAATTGATTGTAATAATCAATAAAAAACAAATCATTGATTATAAAAGAAGTTACTCACTCATTTAAATACATCATCATTGTCATTCTATCTTTTAAACACTATATTTGATGAGAGGTATTTGTTTTTCAACTCAAATTCTTTATAAATAAATATTATAAAAGATTAAATATTAATGAAACAAATCAAATACCTAACATATTCTTGATCCATTTCTCTTTTTAATAGTAATATTTAGATTACTTTAAATGTCTCTATTTATTATCAATTTATTCATTTCTGTGAATTACTTGTTTTCATGTTGTTGTTATTTAATTTAAGTTTTCTCATGATGAGTGATATGAAATAGTTTCTTTATAATGAATTATACATTGCGATTAATAAGAGAATATAATCTAGTGAATTGTGCTTTATAATATTGTCCACATTTGAATACAACTTATTAATCATCGTTTCATACACACTAGATTGGTTATTTTCTATATTTTTGACATCTCTAACTCTCTAAATTTACAACAACATCATTCTTTTATATTTTTTACAATTCATCATTCAAATTTCAAAAAATATTATATTAACTGATAAATTATTTATTTTCAATAAAACAGTTGATAGAGAATGTGTTATTTTACAATATAATAAATAAAATTGTTTGTTTGTAATGTGTCAACTAAATACTAATCACTTTATTCATGACTAACATTGTTTGAACATGTTTACTTCTGATGACACTTTGAACAAAATATAAAATTTCAATTGAATTAAAAAGAAGAATTAATGAATTTGAATAAAACAAAATCACAAAACAATGCAAATGATGATATAAATTAGAATTTCAATACAATGTTATGAGAAAGAAGAGATGAGTGAGATGATATTGAATAAAAGAGAATGATGAAATTTAAATATAAAATTATTCATAAAATTAAATTGTATTTACTTCAGAAATAAAAACACAATAACAAATGTTTAATATTCAAATTAAATGAGTATCAATATTTATATGAAAATACTCATGGACATTATATAAAAATATTCATTTCACTTTTATAATAATCA
>NW_001852869.1:0-1466 GCF_000209125.1 Entamoeba dispar SAW760
TATTGAAAGCATGATGAGATTTTATTTACACTCGTTTTATTTCTTTCTAATATACTAATGTTTTCGTGTAACTCAATCAAATTTAAGTTCTCTTTTATTGACGAAAAAGAAGAAACTTTTTGTGATATAGTTAGTGTGTTGTTGTGATTCATATAGTGCATCATTAAAACATTTTTGATTTATTATTCCAAATAAAACAATTTCCTGTTATTTATTTTAATAAAATGCTTTTTAATGGTAAAAACCTTATTTGTTATTTTCTAAATACTTTATCAAAAAAGTTAACGTATTCAAATTAATTGATAAATGAAGAAATGCATTTAACTTATTATAGAATTAAATATATTAGATGTTCTCATTTGAGAATTAATAACAGTAACCACTTTTAATTATTATCTTAATACATATATAATAAATCTACAAACATTGAATCTAAAAGATATTATTTTTAATCATTACAAAGTAGTTCATTATTGAAATTTCTTTATTATACTTTTGATTAACTCACATCTTTACAAAAAATAACTAGTATTAACAACAATAATTCTAGTTAAATATCATTAAATTATGTGTTTAAATTAAAAATACAATTTTTAATGAATTATGTTTTATTAACGTTGTATATAATTTAATAAATCAACTACTCAATAAAACTATCAATTTATATTAATTATCATTCTTTTATAAATAATCAGTTTTTAAAAAGTACTTCTTTTTGAAATTAACTAAGAAAAGGAATAAACTGATTAATTAAAAATGTTTTTGCTGGTTAGTATTGAATAAGTTTTTACTTATTTTTATTCCTTAAAATGGATAATATATATTATGCATATTTAAACTGTTCATTATTACATATATTTGAAATTTATCAAATAATATGTTCAGTGTTATTATGTGAAAATATCTTAAAGTAAACTGACTATCATTTAATACCAGCAAATACAAAAATAACAGTAATACAAAATTATAAAATTGATGTGTTTGATTGCCCACTAATTGTATAAAAATTTTTTATTGAAAATATGTGGAATAATAAATATTGTTTATTGAAATAATGCTTTAGATAACACTAATTCTTATTGTCTATTTGATAATAATTGTATCCAATAAATTATTCTGTTTAATAGAAGTAATGTATCTAATTAAACCAAACTCACTGTTAAGATAAATTCAATAACAAATAGTAGTTAATAAATGAAATTAATTTGATTAAGTAAATTCTAATACTTTGTTTAGTATTAATTCAATAAGATGTTGGTTATAATACAACTCAATAAAGTAATTTTCATAAACTTGGTTCTGAATTGATAAATAATAAATTGTAATGACAGTATTAATTGAATTAAGTGAACCAAGAATTTTATTCCTATTTTTAATATTAGATGAAATGAAAACAAAAAAGAGAGTAGTACTATTTCATATTATTTGATTTAATTATTTCTATCTTCTATCATAAAAGTAAATAA
>NW_001852869.1:1566-3297 GCF_000209125.1 Entamoeba dispar SAW760
ATTCAGAAACTAGTTGTTAAGATGTATTTGATAGTGACTTGATTTATTTAAAAATGAAGAGTTTGTCTCTTGGATGGTCCTTTTATAAAAGTCTGTTAGAGTCAACCAAGTAAGCACACAATTCTTTAAAGGATTTGTAACAAAACAAAGAACATCCTAAGATTTTATCTTTTCTCTTTGTAAGAAAAAGAATGAATCTTCCATGTTCTTCTAATGCTTCTTTTATAAAGATCTTTGGAAATCTCAAAAATAAAAAAGAGATTCATCTTTTACCACCAAAAATAAGAATATTATAGTTATAGTTTTTTTAAGATATATAAAATAGTTTAATTATTGGTTAGAAAACAAAATTTCAAGTTCCTAAAAATTACAGTATTAAGATGAGCAGAAATCAAGGCACACGAACACCTATTCAGCCACTGTCTTATTTACCCCAACTGCCAGTTCTTGTAAAAATAAGTTGTTCAACGGTTTGCATTAATTTTTTATAAATTTTATATTAATTTTTAAGAATTTCAAAAAAATAATTTATTTTTGGATTCTTCAAAATCAAGAAGAATAACGTTATAAATAACAAAATAGTTATGTCATTTAAATAAATGGGGAGAAGAAGATATTGAACGATTAAAGAAGGAGTTGAGTGCTATGCTTGATTCTGTTATATCAATGAAGGAGAATCTCAGAATTCAATATGACTCATGTTTAAAAGATTATAAACCACATCACCATGAGAACCATACAAGACAACGCCCACCTGTACAACAACAAAATATTGTTAGTGCACCAGAACCAATATTGTGTATTTCTAATGAACCTGCAAGAGAGTATTGGGAGAATATTGTTTATCCATATATTAAATATCCAAGTAAAGAAGATGTTGTATTACTTGAACCAATGGAAGAAGAAGGAGAAGATATAAACAATTGTCCATTAGGAAGAAGAGATCAAGTGATTGAATATTCAGCTCGAGAGAAATTAATAGATGGTTTAGTTGAAACAGATACTGAACGTTTTAGAAAGGATATGGAAGAGGAGAGTGTTGTTAGAGGAAGACTTGAGAGTTGTGGAATTATTCTTCAAAAAGAAATGAATGGAATTAATATCCATACAAGAAGGGATGATGAAATTAGTTGTGAATTAAGAAGGCTTAATGCACAACTAATTGAGAAAAGAAGATTTATTAATGAATGTAGAAAAAAGATGAGAGAGTATTATAAAAGAGTCGAAGGAAAGCAAGCTGAATTCGACAAATTACAAAAAGAAGAAAAAAGTTATAAATGTCATTGATTGTAGTAATATTTTAATTGTATTGAATTATATCAATTTTTTTTTAAGAGGTTCAGTTTTAATTGAATTGAATTATTAAATACTCTTTTCTTTATATTTTGTATGAATTATCAAACAATAGAAATAATTGATTTTTTACATTATTTATTATTTTTAGGAATCTTTCATTTTTTTTAATCAATTTTTATAATTTAATTTATTTATAAGAGTGCACAAAAAGATATTTTCTTATTTATATCTCTTTTTAATTTGAAAGATGAATGTATTATAATTATTGATTATATATTTGAATTTTAATTTGAGGTTATATTAATTCTTTTATTTTTCTTTTTCTATGAGAAATAACTTTTGATAAATGATATTTAGATGATAAAATATTAAATTTTTATTGAGTTTATATTCTTTCAAATAGAAACTAGAAGCATTGAAGTCATCCATTTAAAT
>NW_001852868.1:0-2243 GCF_000209125.1 Entamoeba dispar SAW760
AGTAATGATCCTTCATATTCATCTTTTAAAAACATGAATAATGGTGTAAATGCATTTTGTGCAGCAAGATAAAGATGATAATAATTCTTTGGTGCAAGTGAAATAGTTCTTAATTCTTTCCCTATTGTATCACAACATCCAATTGCTTTATTTAAATCTTTATTATTTAATGCAGCATTCATAATCTCTGATTCTGTATCAATAACTCGTAATATTCTTTTAACTTCATTCCCTTGTTCTTCTTCAGAGTAAAATACACTATCTCGTTGTGGACGACTCATTATTTATGTTGTTCTGATAATTATTTTTTAGTTCTTTTAAAGAATTTTCTGTTTTGAACTTTTTTTTCTGTTTTTTATAATAACACTATTTTCTTTTTTATTTGTTATTTGATATTATCAAAATAAATTTCTAATATGAGTTTTACTTTTATTATGTTCTCTTTTCTTTTAAATTATCACAACCTCTTTAAAATCATTACACCATTTTCTTTACTAAAATGGATAAAACTTTTGATATTTTACATTTTAAATTAGACAAGATGATATTGTCATTATTTGAGATTACTCTTTATCAAAACTATCTCTTTTTAAGAAAATAGAACTATAAAAATCAAATGGCACAATTAGTTTGTATTGACATTGATGGAACATTGATGGACACATCAAATCCTGAACACTTTTATATTCCACAAGATAACATTAATACTATTCAAAAAGCACTTAAGAAAGGAATTCATGTTTGTATTTCAACAGGAAGAATGAGAAATAGTGCGATGAAAGTTGCAGAACAAGCTGGAATACAAAATGAATACTTAATTTGTTACAATGGTGCAATGATATGTCATGGGAATGAAACAATCTTTGAGAGTGAAATTAATAAAGAACAACTGGAAAAAATCAATAAAATTATTAAAGAAAACAATATCTATGCACAATTCTATATCAGAGATGAATATTTTGTAGAAAGAAAAATAGACCTAACTGAATCTTATGAAAAGAAAATTGGTATCAAAGCACAAGAAATAGGAGAGAATGTTTTTCATCTAAATAAAGTAACTAAAATATTATCAATTGCTCATTCTAAAGATGAAAAGATAAAATGGATGCAATTATTCACTGACATTGATGGTATTGTTGTTACAGAATCACAATCCACATTCATCGAAATCACTAGGATGATGCAACAAAAGGACATGCTGTCAAACACTAGCTCAATACTTAATATTAACTTAAAAAATGTCATGGCTATTGGAGATGCTATGAACGATATTCCAATGCTTGATGTTGCAGGATATCCTGTAGTTATGGGTCAAGCAGAGGATAGAGTAAAAGAAGGTAGATAGTACAGATAGATGTGAAATAGTGAGTGCTAAAGCATCAGAAATATGCTTTACGAAACTCTCATTAATGAATACATAAATAAACAAACATTAATCAATTCATGCCAACAATGAATAACTATTTTATTTATAAATTATCAAGTTCTTCTAAAGAACCAGCAACACATTTTTAGAAAATAGAATAGATAAGAAATTGTTTTATTTGATTCAATAATTTCTTTAAAAAATTACTTGAGAAAAATAATATCACTTACCTACTATTCTTGAATCAACAACACTACCACCTAAATGGTGAACAATATAAATATTTATTCTTCTAAAAACTTAATATAATAATACCATAAATACTTTTGATAATAAATTAGATACTATATTGATACAATATTCTCTTCTTGTTCTTTATGACTCTGTATTAAAATTAATGTATTTGAATATATCTAAGTCTTTGAAAATGATTGCAGATAAACAAATTTTAATAACTCACTTCATTAAAATATGAACAATTATTTATACAACATTTACCAAAGTCAACCATTACCAAAATAACATAGTTTACTTGTAACTTACCACTATAAATGTTTTTAATATTATTTAATAACACAACCTTTCTTTATACGAATAAATTCTTTAAAATAAACAGATGTATAAAACAGACTTCTCTAAAATAATATTGTTTTATTTTAAATTCATACCTTTATGAATGCATCTCAAATATATAATTCACTTCAACAAATCAATACCTGATTAAGAAAGAGAAGAAATTGGTTGAACTAGTAATAGTACCATAATACCAATATAGAATTACAATAAACACAACTTTAATAATTAACCTGCCTTAAAACTTTAAAGTAGTTGTAAAAAAATAAAGAATGAATGCTCAAAACACAAACCAAAAACAACA
>NW_001852867.1:0-2803 GCF_000209125.1 Entamoeba dispar SAW760
AAGATTAAAAATAAATAAAGAATAAAAAAAGAATTATAAAACAAATATAAAGAATGATATATCAATTAATAAAAAAGAAAAGAATAATATCAAAAAGAATAAACAAGAAAAGAATAATAATAATATAAATGATAATCAATTATAATTTATTTCAACTTCAATTTATATTGTATTTCATTTATTGTATTTTTATTTCATTCATCACTATTCAAAACAATTTCTTGGTATTGTTTTATTTTTCTTTAATTCTTCTTCACAGTCACACTCATAAAAACAACAATCTCCAAATGATGTAATTGATGATGGTATATTAATTGATGTTAATGATGAACATCCATAAAAACAATAATTTCCTATTTCATTAATTGATGATGGTATATTAATTGATTTTAATGATGAACAATAACTAAAACACCAATTTCCTATTTCATTAATTGATAATGGTATATTAATTGATGTTAATGATGAACATCCATAAAAACATTCATCTCCTATTTTACTAACAGATGATGGTATATTAATTGATGTTAATGATGAACATTCAAAAAAACAATCATCTCCTATTTTAGTAACAGATGATGGAATATTAATTGATGTTAATGATAAACATTCTTTAAAACAATAATTACCTATTTTAGTAATTGATGATGGTATATTAAATTCATTAATATCTTTCTTGAAAATATTCTTTCCATTGATTATTTCTAGATTATCTGGTATTTCAATACTAACTAACACTGGTTCATTCATAAATATTCTTTTTTCACTAATAAATTGTAAATTATCTATATTAATTGATGTTAATGATGAACATTCTTTAAAACACCAATGTCCTATTTTAGTAATTGATGATGGTATATTAATTGTTGTTAATGAATAACATTCTCTAAAACATTCAATTCCAAGTGATTTAACTTCTAATGGTATTGTAGTTCCATATTTTTCTCTATCATATTCTGTATATTCTATATTTTTACAGATATTTCCTTGTTTTTTTTCTTGTAAATATCTTGAATAATCTACTTTATACCATATTACATATTTAAATATTCTTCCATCATTAAATTCTTCATCACTATAATTATAAATATGAAATGTTTCAATGTTAGTAAATAATTTTCTTGAATATTTATTTAATGGAATTGGATTAAAATGAAATCGTTCAATATTTCCTTGAAATCTTTTAACTCCAATTTCTAAATTAATAAAATCTTTAATATCATTAAAATACATTGATACTATCATTATTTCATTATATCCTAATTTCATTATTGATTTATTTTTTATTTATTAGTTGTTTTTATTAGTTCTTTTATTTTTATATTTTAATTTCTTCTTTTTTATTCTTTATCATCATTCTATTTTTATTAATTGATGTTTGTTATGAAAAACAATAAATAATAACAAATAAAATAAAATGTTATTTATTTTTATTTTTAATAAATTATAATTATTAAATATTTCATTTTATTTTATATTTTATTCATTATTCAGGTGATATTAAATAAGGAACATTGGAAAATAAAACAAATCACCTCGTGGAATGAAAGATACAGGAATTATGATAGTGTCATCATCACAATGGATGAACTAAATTTAAGCCTGATGAAAATAAGTAATTGGAAAGCACCAGGTATTGACACTATATATGGGTATTATTGGAAGAGAATGTCATCATCAAGAGAGTCCATTCTTAATATCTTCAATGAATGGTTAAACTTCCCAGAAAACATCCCTCTAGACATGGTAAGTGGAAGAACTATACTAATCCACAAAGGAGGTGATAGGAACGATGTCACTAATTATCGTCACATCAGTTGTACAAATGTAATAATGAAAATATTTACCTCCATATTGAAAGAGAAGATTCACAATAGAATTAACATGAATAATGAATCATTAAAAATTAGTAAAAATCAATTATGATGTAAACTGCAATCTCTTGATGATAAAGAAGGATTAATTAACAGTTATATGTTAAAGCAGCAGAAAGAAGAAAAATACACAAAATATGTAGAGTCATATTATGACATTAAGAAAGCATATGAAACAGTAAATCATGAATGGGTAATAGAAGCACTTAAATATTTTAATGTAGAGGGTATCATCATAGACATTGTAGAAAGTATGATGAACAGATGGAAGATATTCATAGGATATAAATATAATGAATATCTAGGATGTATTAAACTGAAGAGAGGAATTTTACAAGGTGATTCATTATCCCCTCTACTCTTCATCATCAAAATGAATATAATTTCTCAAATCATAGAAGAGAAGTTCCCAAAAGCAAACCATACATTGTATATGGATGAATTGAGAATAATGACACAAAGTAATGAAGAAATGGGAACAATCCACAATGAAATTAAAGAAATAATAAGTGGAATAGGGATGGAAATGAATGAAAAGAAATCAGGAATGGTATTAAAGAACATTAATAAAATACCAGATGGAATGCAAAACATCCCATTAATTGAAGGAGAGGATTTGTATAAATATTTAGGAGTATGGTAGTCAGATGAAATTAATGATACCTTCAATTGTAAAATCATCAAATAAAAGATGATGAAGAAAATGGAAGAGATAAATACTGATGAATGTAGTAATAGAAGTTATATTACAAGAATTAATACTGAAGTAATACCCATCTTCAGATATTCAGCATCAGTAGTAAATTGGAATGTAACATAGATAGAATGGATTTAGAGATAAGAAAATATTTAAGAAAGGCAAAATACATTGTTGTAACTCCAAAGACCGTCTATATGTCCCTATAAATGAAATGGGTGAATGATTAATA
>NW_001852866.1:0-1077 GCF_000209125.1 Entamoeba dispar SAW760
GAATAAAGTAATAAAGGAATAAAGGAATAAAGTAATATAGGAATAAAGTAATAAAGGAATAAAGGAATAAAGTAATAAAGTAATAAAGTAAGATATTAAAGGTATATAAAGTATAAAGGATATGATATATGATATATAATATAAAGGATATAATATATATAATAAATAATATATATATATATATAATAGGTGTATAAAAAAGTGTAAGGATAATAAGTATATAAGTAAAATATGGTAGAGGTATATATATATAAAAGAAAGGATAAAATATAAGAAAGAATAGTTATAGTTATATATATATAGTTAGATGTATAAAGGTTGATATAATGATAGTTATATAATAAAAACAGAAAATACATACATACATAAATAAATATATATATATAGGTTCATATAATAATAGTACTCAGATTGACAGTGTGGCCGAGTGGTCTAAGGCGATTGACTTGAAATCAATTATCCTCTGGATGCGTAGGTTCAAATCCTGCCACTGTCGTACTCTTTTTATAAAGAATATAAATAATATAGTAAAAAAGAAATATAATAAATAAAAATAAATATATATAAGAAAGGAATAATATATATTTTATTGTAACAAAAAATAGTATAATAAATAGTCATATATATACTTATAAAAAGAAATATTATAGTATAAAAAGTGAACTCTTCAACGGGGATTCGAACCCCGGTCTTTCACGTGACAGGCGAAGATACTAACCAGCTATACTATTGAAGACTTCTAATAAATTAGTATAAAAATGGGGGGAGTACTGTAAAGTAAGATAATTAAGTAATAAAGGAATAAAGGAATAAAGTAATAAAGGAATATAGGAATAAAGTAATAAAGGAATAAAGGAATAAAGTAATATAGGAATAAAGTAATAAAGGAATAAAGGAATAAAGTAATAAAGTAATAAAGTAAGATATTAAAGGTATATAAAGTATAAAGGATATGATATATGATATATAATATAAAGGATATAATATATATAATAAATAATATATATATATATATAATAGGTGTATAAAAAGTGTAAGGATAATAAGTATATAAGTAAAATATGGTAGAGGTATATA
>NW_001852865.1:0-1048 GCF_000209125.1 Entamoeba dispar SAW760
TCATTATATATCTCTCTTTTTAAATCATCTTTATATATTCATTCAATTTCATGTTATCATTTATGAATGAAAATATAAATGAAATAGATTATGAAATTAAATTATAAATATAAAGAAATGACAAATATGATAGAATAAATAAAGATAAATAAGAAATACAGAAATTTATAATAAAAATAACAAATAATAGATATATCCATAATTGGATTTTATGAATATTGAGAAGTGATTATTTAGTGATTTCAATATGTTCTATTTCTACAATAGAGTTCATTTCTAACATATGAGAATTAGAAAGTTCATCTTCTAATGTGTTGCCAGTGTTAAATATGTAGAACATTAAATATTTCATGTTTTTAATAATGATTGTTCGTATTATTTTGGGGGAAGTTGATTTGTAATTTTAGTGATTTTAATCTTCTTACTGATTCTTTATGTATTAATTTATTGTTAATATTACAAGTATTATTTCTATATAAATTAATTCTCTATTTTGTATTAACTTCTCTTGTAATTCTTTGTAATTATTTATTTTGTAAATATAATTTAATTCATTATTTCTATCTTGACATATATCAACATCATTAATATATCATTTTTATCTTTGATATTTTGATAATATATATCTGGTATTCTAACAATAAAAGAATTGTCATTAACAAATAAATCAATAATTTAATATAAGAATATATTATTATTAATACACATTTATGATATATATTAAAATTAAATTTCATTAAATTTAATAAAATATGTAATTAATATATGTTTATATATTTGTTTAAATATATATTCATATTTTAATATTTGATTATTATTCATTATTTTATTTATTTTGATTTATATTTTATTATTTTATTATTTATTTTATTCATGTATTTGATATTTATATTTTAAATATATTCTTATTATTTAATTATTTCATTTCATATTAATATTATTCATATTCATATTTCATTTAATTTAACTTATAATTTAATTTTATTGATATTTATATTATATAAATACAAATAGATTAATAAAATTGATATTTATTTATCTATAATAT
>NW_001852864.1:0-1620 GCF_000209125.1 Entamoeba dispar SAW760
TCTAATATAAAATAATAATAACAAGAATAAAAAGAAGAAATGGATGATGTTTAGAAAAGAAAAAATTGAGAAAAAGAAGAAATGAATGATGATATTCAAAGATAAAAATCAATATAAAATATAAAATCAAATATAATAAATAATAAGAATAAGAATGATTATATCTTATTTTATTATTATATTCTTCTTTATGATTTGAATGTGGTGTGTCAGAGAACTACACAGAACACTAAAATATTTCCATCATTCAAATACACCAGTTATGGACTGATTATGACGTTTTTTAGTTAGAAAAACATCATAATCAATACTACAAGAATAACAGTGTTTATTATGTATAATGATGGGATATCATTGATAATAAAAGAATGGGTATTTATAAAGATAGTATTAGTACTTGTTATGATACAAGTATAAATGATAATATAAGATTAATAAAGAAAAAGGGTTTAGTGGTTGATTCTAAAAAGAATATTAGCCAATAGCAATACAGTATTAATTATATATTCTCCTTAAAATAAGAAAATAAAGAAGAATTTTAATACACATCAAAATCAAATAAAAATTAAATAATGAACATTAAATAATAGATGTTTAACACTCTATTGTACAATAAATAAATAAAGAAATGAATGCCATATTTCAACAATAAAATCAAAGAATATGCCAATAGCTGATAAACAAATACTTTTAAAGCAAAGGGACGTTATTATTTAATCTTTGCTGAGCAATGAACAATAGAAAACTATTAACATTTAATTATCTCCTGTTTATTAATTAGAAAAGAAAGTAAAACTGGTAGAAGAAAAAGAAATCAGTTTAAACAAAATGAAGATTAAATACGTTTTATAAAATTACTATGAATTATTGGAGTTGGTTATTAAAAATGAAGTAGACCAACAGAATATAAGATAAAGAAAAAGTAGATGAAACCATAGTAATATAGTGTAAATTTTCTTTTATATAAACAGTATAAGTTATTTTATTATTATCTTCTTCAGTATTTTTGTTTTAATTAGATTTTAGTATACATCAAAGGATTTAAAACAATACTCTTGATAAATAAATTATGTTGATCATAACAATTATTATTCATGAATCAATAAGTTGTTTGATTTCACAAAGTTTATTTTATTAATTAATAGAATCTTTATGGATAGTTGATAATTATTTCTAATTTCATTAAGTTTATAACAATCATTTTTGTTAGTATTGATTAATACTACATTTATTGGTATATTTCTTCTACATATTATAACAAATAACACTATTACTATGAATAAATAAAACAAGAAAATAACAGTTGAAGAATAAACCATTAAATAATCAATGTTATCAAATGGATTAGATAAAAGAAAAAAGAATAATAAAGAGGAATTGAAACAAATAATAAAACCAAATCATTTGTTAGTGGAGTAGAGAAATATGGTCATGAAAAATTATCAATAATAAACATTATTTTTTGGAGATACTTTATTTCATTCATGTGATTTAACAAAATAACATAAAAGACAAGTAACTATAAAACTTTGTAATCAAAACAATATCTTTATTAGTATTTCATTTAATCATTCATTAGTCATAACATTGTTTTGTTCATTTATATCTTTTTATTCTAAA
>NW_001852863.1:0-4903 GCF_000209125.1 Entamoeba dispar SAW760
ATTATTTTTTTTACCTACAACGTATCTAAAAAAAAATTAACAAACATAAAATAATAAGGTCTGATTTGGATTCGGATTCGCTGAGGGTGTGGGTAATGATTCTCTGTCACTATGATATGATGTCGTTTTTGCTAAAGAACTTCTTGTTTGTTGACTTGTGTGATCAGAAAATAATTTTTCTTTTTTAAGACTAATTGGTTTCTTCCTTCTATCTTTTATACTCATTATTAATTTAGACTTTGTATTTCTTTTATTTTAAGTTTTCCTTTTTTTTTATTTTTTGTCATTTTAGAGTTATTAACCCAATAATGTCATATAAAACGTAATTAATTCTTTTTGAAAAATATTAAAGGCTTGATATTTCAGAATAATTTAATTTACGTTTAAGTGACGTGGAAACAAATGACGGATTACGTGGAGACTCCCAACAAACACATCACCTTGAAATAGAGAATAAAAGGGTTGAACTTAAGTAAGTAAAGGACAATTATTTTTAATACAATGCCAAAAGAAATGGATTATTATAATAGTCTCGGTGTTCCTGCCGATGCAAGTGATGACCAAATAAAAAAGGCATATAGAAAGCTTGCGATTAAGTACCATCCAGATAAAAACCCAGGAGATAAAAATGCTGAAGAAAAATTTAAAGAAGTTTCAGAAGCATATGCTGTTCTTTCTGATCATGAGAAAAGAGAAATGTATGATCGTTATGGAAAAGAAGGACTTGAAAAAGGAGGAATGGGAGGATTTGATATGAATGATATATTTGCACAATTCTTTGGACATCCAAGAAGACCATCAGGACCAAGAAAAGGACAATCAATTCAAGTACCATTAAAATGTGATTTAGAGGATTTGTATAATGGAAAAACATTTAAAAGAAAGATTACACATGATATTCTTTGTAAGAGTTGTAAAGGAAAAGGAACTAAATCAGGTAATGAACCAAAGAGATGTAGTAAATGTGGAGGAAATGGTTATGTAATGATTACTACACGACAAGGAATGTATATGATGCAAAGTCAACAAGTTTGTCCAATGTGTAAAGGACAAGGAGAGCTTATTTCAGATAGTGACAAATGTAAAACATGTCATGGAAATAAAGTTGTTTCAGAAGAAAAAATACTTGAAATTATTGTTCAACCAGGAACTAAAAATAATGAAAGAATTGTTTTTGAAGGAGAGTCTGATCAAGCACCAAATTTAATTCCAGGAGATGTTATTTTTGTAGTTCAAACTAAAGAACATAGAATATTTGAACGTAAAGGAAATAATTTAGTTATGAATAAAAAAATTACATTAAATGAAGCATTAACAGGTATTGCATTTACTGTTAAACAATTAGATGAAAGAATATTATATATTGAAGGAAAAGAAGTTATTCAACCAGATAGTTATATGAAAATTAACGGTGAAGGATTTACAATTAAACATCATCCTGAAGAACGTGGTGATTTGTATATCCATTTTGAGGTTGTTCTTCCATCTAAAGCGCAAATTGCTCAAAATATTTCTCAATTAAAAGAATTATTACCAAAACCATCTTCAGTTCCAATGAAAGATGAAAAGTGCACTGTATGTACCTTAATTCCATCTGCTGCTCCAACAGAACGTTCTGAAAATGGATATAGACAAACACAAATGTCTGATGACGATGATGATGATGATAATGACCAACAAGGAAATGTTCAATGTCACCAACAATAAAAGAATATATTTTTGAATTGAATTATTTTTTTTATAAATCTTTTTTACTTTTTAAACATTAATATCAATGGTTTATTAATAAATCATTAATTATCTTTTTATGGATCTTAAAAAATTGAATAAACAGTGTTATATATTCTTGTTATTCTATTAAAAAACTTTCTATTTAAAAAAATTACAAAAAATTATTATTATTTTATTTCTTTCCCATCTTAAGAAACATTTTTTAATTAATTTCTTTGAAAAAAGTTAATGTCTAACAGATAAGCCATTAATACTCTAAACTTATAGGCAATAAGACAAAATAACTAACTTCTCATAAATCAAAATGCTCCGTAAACACACACCACGTTAATTTAATGATACTATGATTTATATATTAATATTTTATCAATTAGAATTAAGAATCAATGATTAAACTTTATAAATTTTAAAAAAATAATACAAAGAAAAATGAAATTATATTTATATTTTTATTTAAAATATCAAAAGTAAATTAATTGATATTATTTTACAAAAAACAAAAGCTAAGAACAATTAATTAAAACTTGGCAGATAAAAAAAGGATTATAGTTAAGGAATTTTGTTGTAAAAGATAGAATAAAAGAGGTTTACTTTCAGCACAAAAATGATACAATTTTCATAGCTTTTTTAAGAGCAATAAACGTATAATTGATATACAAAGCAGTAAGGAACTATGAGTAAAAGAATAACTAATAGCTTAAAGTTAAAAAAATAAAAGGGCAGTTAGTTAAGCGCTAATAGACTTATTTTCTATTTTCTCTTGGTCAGGGGACAGACTACTAACCACATCTTTTTGCTTTAAGAAAGATTTCTCAACAACTGTAAAAGAATAGCCAATAGCTTAAAGTTAAAAACATTGAATAAAAACAAAGAAAAAAAAAGAATCAAATAGAGTTTTTTTAAATTAAGACATAAGTCATAAAAAGAGAAAAATAAGAAATTATGAGAAAGGAAAATAATAAATCGAATAATATTTAAATTAGTATAGTAATATTTATTTGTAAAATAAGTAATTAAAAAAAGAGTAATGAAAACGAACTCAAAAAAATTACTACAACTCCTATGTCTAATCAAGAGAAAAATACTACACCTTATGATCCAAATGATTATTCATATACAATGTCACAACAGGAACAACCAAGTTATGTTGACCAAGAAAAGTATGATTTTATGAAAATGCAATACGAAGAAGAAATATTAGACCTTAAAGAGAAAGTTAAAAAGTATGAAGCCGGATATCACCAAGCAAAGGGGTTATTAAAAGAATATGATTCTCTCATTAATTATTTCCCTCCTCGTGGAGAACATTTTTGTTGTGGAAAAATAGAAAAAAGTTCATGTGTTAATGGTGTTTATAACACTAATTTTTCTACACCATTTGCTAGTATTCCAAAGGTTATGGTATGTGTTCTTTATCCACAAATTAATAAAATTGATGCTTCAAATATTGAAGCAACTGAGACAGGATTTGTATTAAAAGTTGGTTCAGGAGTGCCATCATTAGTAGATGGATCATTCTTTTTTTGGATGGCTTATTGTCCAATAAAACCAAAATCAGAAAAATTAATACAAATAGTTGATAAATTAAAAGGTGTAAAAGTGATGAGTGAAAAAGAAGCTGAAACACAAATATCAAAATATATAAAAAAGTATGGTGTTAATGATGAAGATGCTACTGGAAGAACATTTTTATATTATGCATGTGAAAAAAATTATAAAAATTTATGTGAATTTTTAATTAATAAAGGAGCTAATGTAAATGCATGTGATGAAAATAGATATTCTCCTTTACATAAAGCTTTAACTGCTGAAAAAATTGATAAATCACTTGTAATTCTCTTAATAGAACATGGAGCTGATCGTGCTTTAAAGAATGAAAGAATGAATACACCATTACATTATTTATGTAGAAATAAAAATTTAAAAGATTATTATGATATTCTTGAATTATTACTGAAAAAAGGAAGTAAAGAAGAAAATGCTAATTTTGTTAATATTACTAATTCAACTGGAGATACTGCTCTAACTATGGTATGTGCTAATTCAATGGATCTTAAATCAATTCAATTATTATGTGAATCAGGTGCAAACGTTAATCATCAAACAAATAACGGAATATTTCCTTTATATTCTGCTGTTATGAAAGGAAATACAGATTTAATGGAAATGCTTCTTAAATATGGAGCTAATATTGGACAAGTTTATAAAGGAAAACCATTGTCTCAAGTTGCAGAAGAAAAAGGTCAAATGGAAGAATTAATGAATATAATTAGAATTAAATATGATGGTGCTGTTCTTAGTGTACAAGAAATTCAAAGTACTTCTGAAACATTTGAAAATGTTCCATTCCCAACAGAAGTTTGGACTGATAGTGTAATGAATTCTAAATTACTTCATATTGATATGGATACTCTTCCAACAGGATTTCATGTTGAAAATTATTTTACATCAACAACACATAAATATGATTTGTTATTAAAGAGAAACGTTCATGATCCACAAGCATGTATTCCATATTATCAAAAATATTTTACATCTGCTGATCATAATAATTATATTATTCATCATGAAAATGATATTTCTATTGTATCAATATCAGATGATAAAACAAGAAAAAGAGTTATAATAAGAAATAAAAGAAATGATATTAGAAAGATGTTTGAAGGAAAAACTGATCATCAAATTTTAAAAGAATTATTCCCAGATTTTAAAGAAAAATCAATGGCTCCAATAAGAGGAGAACCTATTTATAATGCATTATGTAAATTTGAAAATTTCTTTACTTATAAAAGATATAAATTTGGTGTATTGTATGCTGCTCCTGGACAAACTAAAGAAATGGAATTCTTTAATAATAGAAAAGGCTCAGATTATTTTGAACATTTCTTAACACTTCTTGGAGATAAAGTTGAATTATTTGGATATCAAGGATTTGCTGGTGGATTAGATACTAAGAATCGTTTAATGGGAGATTATACTTATGTTAATAAATTTTCACTTGATAATATAGAAATTGTTTATCATATTGCTCCATATTTACCATTTATGGAAACAAATGATCCACAATTAGATAAGAAAAGACATATAGGTAATGATGTTTGTGTATAATTTTTAAAGAAATATCAGAAAACAGATCCAATGATATAGATCTTTTAAACACATTTAACCATGG
>NW_001852863.1:5003-18470 GCF_000209125.1 Entamoeba dispar SAW760
TAATGCAGAACGATCTGCTCAAGACTCTCCAACATTTAGAGCTAAAAGATTAGCTATTCGACAAAATCAATTAGAGGCTATTATGAATTCTGTTGTGCCAAAAAATATTTTCATTCTTTCTTTCTTAAAATAGAAATTATTTTTAAAAATATTTAAAAAAAAATTTTAAAAGAACTAAAAAAAGGGAAAAAAATTTAGTTGAATGGCTACAAATTGTATTACTGCTTATAAACAATTCATTTCTGATTATCAAAGTGATACCACTTTTCAATCAACAAAAAAAGTTCCAAAGAATGTTAGTAAATCAATTATTAATTTAATAAAACAAATTAAAGAATCTAATACTACTCTTCAAGAAGTTATGTATGCCCATGCAATGAAAGAAGGATTTGTTATGTCAAATAGTATTGGGGATAGAATTGCAGAAGCAAGTTTATTAGCATATAATACTGAAGAAGATAAAGAAAAGAAAGAAATGATTCAAATTGTTAAAGAACATTTTAATATAAATATTGATGATCCAGAAAATACTGCTATTGGAAATTACGCATGTGATAAGTTGGTCAAAGTACTTAAATTTCATTGTAATCAAATTGGAGTCCGTGCTTCTATAATTGATGTTAATATTAATCATGAAAATAGAAGAAAAAATACGTCATATTTCACAAAAGATTGTTCATTTGATGCATGGAAAATTTTAAGAAGAGGAACAATTGTATTATATAAAATGCCTGCAGGAGAATATCAATTTGCACGTGTTGCAAAAGATTGTCGTCTTGTAAATGAAATTATGGATGTCCCTCTTTATATTTCTGCTGATAAAACAAAACAAATAGGAATTTGTTGGAAAGAGTTGTTAATAGTCCCTTCTGAAGTTGTTGATCCAAGTTCATTTGGAGGATCACTAAGTGCTATATGTAAAGATTGTGCAGAAGTAATGATGATTAAAATTATGAATGAGATGAATGACTTTGTTATGAACAAACTTAATACTGATTTCAAGATTGATGTTAGTATTCTTTGTAAAAAAGATAATTTAACTAGAAGAAGTGTAAAAAAAATTAAAAGTGTTCAAGAACAATTAAAAGGTCTTGGTGAAAATCCACTATCTGACTTTTATGAAGAAGTTACTGAAACGTTAAGAGTTAAATTAAGTTCAATGGTTGATCTTGTTAGAAGAGGAGTAGTTCCTACTTATGTAGTTTTCCAAAATAGACCAAAGAGAGATATTATTATGGGAGTTGCATATCTAGAATGGGCTCGAAATAAATATTCTCAAATTCTTAAGAATACTGATAAATTAATAAAAGTTCTTTCTAAAGAAAAAGAATTAATTCTTAACGGTTCATTACCTAATGAAATGAAAGAATGGCAACAACAAACTTTATCTGAAAAATCTTTAGAATTATTATGTGAATATGGTTTTGATGATTCTATTGTATTAAATAACTCTACTAATATAGAAGGAGTATTATATAATAAGTTTATTCTTGACCAATTATTAAGTAATTTAAATGAACCATCAATTGATAAAGAAATACAAAGTCTTATTACTGAAATGACTGATAAATTATTAAATTATTTTGCTAAGTTAAGAAGTACTGCTGTTTCTTTTTCAAAACTTGGAGATAAAGGAAAAAGTGATGAACAAGTTATAGAAATTTTAAGTACTTATATTACTTCAAATAAAGAAGACCTTATTGATTCTTCTCTTCAAATTATTGTTGAAGAAATGAAACGTGTTCTTGATTTAATTAAATCATCAGATAAACAATATAATAATAGAGATGGGAAAAAAGGTATTTATGATCTTTTTGTCGATATTCTTAAAAACCTTTCTCAACAATATTCAGATTGTATCGAACAAAATAAAGAAGCAATAGAAAGATTTAATGAAGAACCATATATTGAAAAGAAACAAAACATTGATCAAGGTTTAAGTCTCGCACCTCATGTTCAAATGCAAAGATGGTTGAGCAAGAAACAAGTCAAACAAAATTAATTTAAGTTTTTTTTCTGATTCGTTATCTTTTTATTAGGATTGATTCGAAAGTCTTCTTTTTATTTCTAAATCTATTTATAGAGTTCTTCTCCGTTGCCTATTGAAACAAATAGTATCTATCTTACATTTTAACTACCTTTTTACCTTTAACAAACTTCTAGATTTCAGTAGAATGTCTTCTCAATTTTTTTACTTACTAAAATAGTAAAGTATAATTTGGAATTATCATTTGAAAGAAGAAAAAATATGTTTTACCTGGTTCAGTAGCAGAATTCATTTTATACCCATTTTTTTTATTGCCTGTCTTAAACTTAATTTTAGGAGAAAGTGACTGTTAGAAATTATTTTTGAAAAGATTCTGACAATATAAACATATAAACTACCAAATTCATTCATTAATTGTAGAAATGAAAATGTCTGATATTTCATTTGGTTGGAGCAAACTTTCTAAACATGATCAGGTTAATATTCTTCAGATATTACTGATTCTTCCTTTTGTATTAATTTGTATCCCATCTTCTTTCAGTAGATCTAAACAATATGACACTTTCCCTTCTCCAATTAATTTATTATTCGCTATTCCTCAGTTTATTATTATTTATATTCTTCGAGTTATACTTGTTGAGAATATATTTCTTAAATTAGGAGAAAAAGTTGTTGTTCATAAACCACAATGGACAGAAGAAGTAAGACAAGTCAGAATTCAACGTTTCTCCGTTTGTTTCTTCAAAATGTTGTATTTCTTTATCACTGCCCCTCTTGGAGTTGGATTTTTTAGAAATGAAGATTGGTTCCCTGCTCAATTATTTGGTCAGGGTAAACAAGATTTAGAATATATGTGGGAAGATTTTCCATTCCAATTACCTACTTGGAGAATTACTTTCTTTTATTGTTGGGAATTAGGATATCATTTCCATTCACTTGTTTATCATATGCAAAGTGAAAAGAGAAATGACTACTTTGAAAATTTATTACATCATGTTGCTACAGTATTTCTTATTGTTTTTAGTTATTTGAATAACTGTGGAAGATGTGGGTGTCTTATTCTTATTCTTCATGATATAGTTGATGCAATTATGTATCTTGCTAAATCTGTTAATGATTTAAAAACTCAAATCCCTGCTTATATATCTTTTTCTCTCTTAGCAGTATCTTTCCCTAGATTTAGAATATACTTTTTAGGATGGTATTTGATTCCAGCTGCTGGTGGTTGTATCAAATATGTCCCTGATGATCTTCCAGGTGGATTCCTTGTGTATTGTTTGATTATGTCACTTCTCTGTATTCTTCTTTTACTTCATATATATTGGTTCACATTAATTCTTAAGATGGTATATAAAATAATTACAGAACGAGGAAGAATTGCAGACCCTCATACTATTGGTAACTAAAAAAAAAATTAGTAAATATTTTGTATCCATTTATTTATTCTGTTTTAAAAAAAGAAAAGGAAGATAAACAATAAATAAGAAATTTTTAATGGATTTGATAATTTTGATAGAGATATATCAAAATATTTTTTTCAGTAAACAATTAAATTATGGTGTTTTGGCTAAACAATTTTTTTTTAAAATAAATATAGAATTTGATGATGAACTATATTCTCAAATCTAGTTTCAAACAGAATCAAAAAAAAAAATATAAAAAGTCTTTGGTTGTTGGTTTTGTCTAACAATAACAGAGAGTTAACTAGATATTTAGTTACTAGTCACAAGAATAGTTTATCCATTAAACAACAAAAAGAAAATACAAAGTATTGTGATTTTTAATAAAAAACCACAGAAAATATTCCTAAAATTAATTCAATTTTATGACAATTCCCACTCTAAATACTTTGCTAAGTCAGAAGCAATATCATCACACCCTCCTAACAATGCGACGTCCCTTCCTAGATTATCATAACACATCATTTTACCAACTTTTTCTCTATTAATACATACACGAGGACAATTAATAGAAACATGGTCAACTAAATTAGCAAAAGGATAAACAACAAGAGCAGTTCCAATGATGAGTAACATGTCACAATCATCAAATTTATTCTTTATGGATTCAAAAAATTCATCTGGTAAACTTTCATTAAAGAAAACGATATCAGGTTTAACTAATCCTCCACAACTACAACGAATGATTTCTCCTTTCTTAATAGACTCAATGAATACTGAAGTGTCAGGATACTTTTTATGGCAACTAAGACAATGAGATGTTCTAAAAGTACCATGACTACAAATAACTTTATCATTAGGTATACCAGCAACAGACTCAAGACCATCAATGTTCTGAGTATAAACCATTTTAAGAATTCCTTTATCATTTAGTAACTTTAAAAATCTATGACATTTTGTTGGAAAGTATTTGCCTTGTCCAGGAAACATATCTTTCATTACTTCATAGAATGGTGCAGGATTAGATGGAAAATAATTCATATCAAATACAGCTTCTGGATATGGAAGATTATATTTTTGTAAATTAAAATATAGTCCAGTTCCTGGTGATCTAAAATCAGGAATTCCTGCTGTTGTAGACATTCCAGCTCCAACTAACGCAATAATATTTTTTACATGGTTCTTTTGAATATATTTTGCAACTCCTTTTACATCATATGTTTCAAAAAGGGGTTGATAAAATTTAAAATTTGAAGTATGGTCTTCCAATGCTAATTGAAACAATACATTTAATGAGTTATTAATGACATAACTATTACATTCATAACACCAGAAATTCATACTTTGTACATTAAATACTACTGGATGTCCACGTTTTAATGAATGCTTTTGGGCATGTCCATTACAATATCTAGAACAACCAATATGTAAACAGTGTAAGCAGATCCATATTTCTTTTTCATTACATGAATTACAGGTATGTTTTCCTGTGATATGAGAATATCCTCATAAATTTAAAAAAAAACGAACTAAGAGATATTAAAAATGATTTTGGTGAATATGTAGCACTAATGAAATGACAACACTCTTTAGGTATCACTGAAAATTGCAATGACATTGAATCACAGATCTCAAAAAAAAAGGTTTAAATACCCTAAGTCTTCTTTCATTAAATAAGATATAAGATTGGTTTAATCTTATATAACATTTTAAGAATGTATAAATACCAAACTCATAAAAGTATCAAATACAATTGTATAAGCTAATGAATTTGTCGTATAGGAATGTCTCAAGAATAAGTTTTAATTCTCTTTTTATTAACCAATAACATTTTTTAATTTTATTTTTTTCAATTAGAAAAACAAAATATAAAACTAAATATTTCAATGCAAAAAACACAAATTGAAGAGCCAATTGATTTAATTAAATTATCACTTGATGATAATATATTTATAAAATTAAGAGGTGGAAGAAAATTAAAAGGAAAGTTAAGAGTTTGTTTTAAACAAACAATTTGTATATAATAAAATAATTTATCATTTTAGGCATTTGACCAACACCTTAATATTATCTTAACTGATGTTAATGAAACATATCAAGAAAAAACAAGAACTTTTCCAGTATTATATGTTCGTGGTGATTTAGTAGTCCTTATTTCTCCACAAAAGGAATAAAATGAATTTTTTTTCAAAATAACAAGGTTAGTCTTTTTTTTTAACTCAAATCAATCAATTCTCCATCTACAATTTCTGCATTAAATTCTTCAGGTGTTTTTGGGCGTGGAGATTCTTGGATTTCTTCTTGTTGTTTCATCATTTTTGAAACATCTTCAACATCGTCATTTTCAATTTTAAATATTGCTTCAGTTTCATCAATAAGTTTAATTGGTTCTATTTTTTTATTAATAGTATCATTAGAAGATTGAGTTAAGAATTGAACAGAATTATCTATTTCCAATTCTAGAGGTTTAATTTCTGTTAATGTTTTTGTTTTTTTTGTAAATTCTTCCAAATCTTTCTCAAAATTCATATCATCTAATTCTATTTTAAATATATTTGCTTCTTTGGCAATTACTGGATTAAGAGATTCAATTCCAATAATAATAGTATTTATTGTCTTTGATAATCTTTCATAAACTTGTTGAATTAATGAAAGAGCTGATGATATAACTGAAGGCATTTCATCTAAATAAATTGTTTTTCTACATTCATTTGCTTTTTTAACACTTTCAATATAATTTTCTTTTATGTGTTGTTGTTTTTCAACCAATAATTGTTTCTTCTGAACCATTTTATCTATTGGTTGAATATTATTAGATAATGCACTATTCAGTTCTTTAGTAATAATATCTAAATCTTGACATATCTTATTATATAAACTTTTTTGTTTTTCAACAATTTTAGTACAATTTTCGTAAATTTGAACTTTCTTTTCCATTTCAACTAAAATTTTTTTTTTTTCAGTTTCATAATTTTTTATAAAAATTTCTAAATCATTTTTTATACTAATTAAGCGTTCTGATGTTTCTTGATGAACATCACATATTAATGAACCTTGCGTATTAATTTCTTTAAATAAAGTTGCCATTCTAGAGTCCATTAAATCAATTGGATTTGTTGTATCAAATCTGCTAATTTTAAGAGGTGTTGTGGTTTGAGACTTTAATCGTTTGGCATAATTTGCTTCAATTTTCGATCTTGTTTCTAAAATAACCAAATAGTTTTTTGTTATTGAAGATAATATTTCTAGTTTATCTATAATAGCTTGTTGTTCAAACAAAATTGGTGTTATATCAGCCATATTTAAGGGTATTATTATTTTTAGTTCATCTTAATTATTCTTTTTCAATTAAAAAATATGAAATGAATAAAGAAAAATATAATTAAGTTTTATTTCAATTTCACTTCTTTAATGAATCACATTTATATGTTATATTCTCTCCATACATTACATTTTTAGGTAATTTCATTTGTCTTAATGATACACATGAGTCAAATGCATAATCTCCAATAATAATATGTTCAGCTAATGACTCAAACTCAATTAATCCAAAACAATCTTTAAAACAGAATGCACCAATCTTTGTTATTGATGATGGTAAACTTATTTTGTTAATACTTACTTCTCGGAAACAATTATCTCCAAGTTCTTGAACACTTTGTGGAATATCTTTTCCATAAACTATTCTATCATTTTCAGTATAAATAATATGGGAACACTGAATAAATCCAATTTCAAAATAATTTGCTTGAGTAAATGAAATTGGATAATTGTATTCATAAATTGGTTGTTCATTAATAACTAATCGAGTTAAATGACAACAACCCTCAAAACAATTTGTTTCAACTATTTGTAAGTTTGATGATAATGTAACAGAAGTTAACTTGCAACATGAACAAAATACACCACCAAATAAAGCAGTTACTGAATTTGGTATTTTAATTGATTCAAGAGATGAACAATACATAAAACATTCTTTGTCTATTACTTTCAATCCTTCATGTAATATAATTTTAGATAATTGACCAGACCGTTTGAAAGCATCAACTCCAAGTCTTGTAACAGTACTTGGTATTTCAATTTCTTTTAATGACAGTGTTTTAAAAATAGATAAATTATCAATATTATTAACTTCAGGTAACACAAGTTTAGTAAGAGAATAACATTTATAAAAAAGACATTGACTAATAGTTTTTAATTTAGAATTTTTTTCAAAAATAACTTCTTTGAGATTTTGACATTGATAGAATACAAAATAACCGATTTTAGTCACCGAAGATGGAATAGTAACTGAAGTTAATGAACAACATTGATAAAATGCACCTGACTTAATTTTTTCTAATTGACTTGATAATACAACTGAAGATAATTTTCTATTATTAAAGAAACAAAATTTTGGTATAGAGTTTAAAGAAGAACAATCAACATGTTCCAATTCATAACATGACTCAAATAATTCATTTCCAATTTCTTTAATACTTGAAGGAAAAATAAAGGATTTACTTATTCGACTTTCTCCAAAACATCCTATTCCAATTCTTGTAATGTGTGATGGTATAATTATTTGTGTATTTTCTTCTAGTCTTGCATCTAATCCAGTAATATTTGGTGTTAATGAAATATTATTTTTGTAATCCTTTGTTGTTAATGAAATATTTGTACAACAAACACCACATCGTTGTAAATAGTATGCTTCTTCAATAGATACAATTCCTGTAAAAGGACCATTAATTGTAATTGAAGTCAAAGACCTAACTTTCTTAAATATATATGATCCATATTTACATTTATTTGGTAAACTAATACTCAACAAATTAGTACATTTACTAAAACAATTTTCTCCTATAGATGTAACTGTAGATGGGATAACAATTTTTGTTGCTTTACATGAAACAAAACACATATCACTAAGTGAAATAAAACAAGGTGGTAGTACAATTTCTTTTAACAATGTATTAGTAAACATGTTTGGTCCTGCTTTTAGAGAAATTCTATCATGTACAAATCTATTAAATAATAATAAGTCATTGTTTGGAATGGTGTTCATAATAATACATTTTATTTTAATTCTAATACGTGAAAGAAGAATAAATTCATCATTAGAAACATCAAAAGGATAAAACCCTTCATTATCTAATTGAATATATATATTTTTAATTGAAACACATCCATTGAAACAATTAGGTGCAATTTGTGTTACACTAGAAGGAATTATTATTTCACTAAGACTTGTACACCTGTTGAATGCTTCACTTTTGATTTTTCTAACAGAAGGAGGAATATTTAATTTTTTTAATGAACTACAATTATCAAATGCACGTTCATAAATTTCAGTAACACTATATGGAATATCAATAGAAACTAACTTAGAACAATTAAAAAAACAACCTCGTTGAATTGTGTTAATAGAATACTTAGGTAATACTACCTTTTTCAAATTAATACAATTACTAAATGCAAATGGTGAAATTACAGTTACACTATTTGGAAAATAAATAGAAGTTAATTGGGAACAATCTGAGAAACATTCTTCATCTAAATGTATTATTGATGATGGAACCCAATAACTCTCTAATTTTGTATTCCCAGAGAAACATCGTTTTCCAAGAATTGATGGAGTTAATGGAATATTTAATTTGGTTGAGTCATTTGGTCCAGACACATTAATATTAACAGGACTAATTCCATGATTGAGTAATAGTGGTAATTCAGAAGTACTTATTTCAAAAGGATAATCACCATTAGGGTCTCTTGGGACATCAAACTCTGTAATTGCTGAACATCCTTTAAAAGAATTAATTGAAATATTTGCAACTCCATGTGGAATAATTAAATGAACTAAACTAGAACAATTTAAAAATGCACCACCTCCAATAAATTTTAATGAATTAGGAAGGTCAATTGTTCTTAATCCAGTACATGACTCAAATGCTGATGAACCTATTTCAATTAAATTTCCTAAATTTACAACTGTTGATAATCCAAAACAAAAAGAAAAACATTTTAATGGAATTCTATTAATATTTGAAGGTATCGTAATACTTTGTAATGATGTACAATAACAAAATGCTTGATTTCCAATTTCTGAAAGATTAGATGGAAGTTTTATTTTTTCTAAACGTTGACAAGCATAAAAACAGCCAGCACCAATCATAGTAACACTTTCTGGTAATACAATTTCTTTTAATGATTGACAATTTGCAAAAGAACAAAATGGAATTGATTTAATATTTGTAGATAATATAATTGTTTTTAATGAAATACATGATTTAAAACATGAACGTTGTAATTCAATAACAGTATTAGGAATTTGCATTAATTCTACTGTATCTGTTTCACTAAAACATTCTTTTCCTATTTTTTTTACTTCTACTGGTATTGAACTTCCAAATGTAATAAAGTCTTTTTTAGTATACATAACATTATCACAATGAATCCATTTTTTTTTATTTTCAAGATAACAATAATATGGAACATAATATTTAATTCTATATAATAAATGGTTCGAAGGTATTTTCTCTTCAAATGGATAATATAAAAACTGTGTTTCTATGTTTCTAAAGAAATTTAAATCATAAATAGGAATAGGATTATAACGAAATTTATCAATAGTATCTTTAAATTTTTTACAAACTAATACCACCTTCTTATAATCATCTTTTGTAATAAAGTATTTAGATACAATCATTAATGAATATCCATCTAACTTCTTGCTCATAAATATTTATTTTTCTAGTTTCTTGACAACACAAAATCTTTTTTTCTTAAAAAAACCCTTTTTCCTTTTCTATCATTCCTCAAAACTAAATCTCAAAATTATTTACTAATGACTCGATTGGAACTTGTTTATTTGATGAAAGTTGTTCTTCAATTTAATAGATTTGAAGACGTCCTAGAGTTTATTTTTATTAATAAGAAATGTGCTGACACAATTAAGGCATTAAAAGTAAATCCTCCTTTTAATGATGAACTTTCATTAAAAAAATTCTTTAAATTTTTTACACCTGAAACTATAGACAGTGTTTTTTTAATAACAGATATGTCAATTTATAATAAAGTAAAATGTATTAGAGATGTAGTTGTAGATGCTTTTTCTGGTATTAACATTCCAATTAAACAAATAATTCCACTTCTTTCAAAGATTGTTTCGATACGTCTAACTGGACCTTCAGTACATGAAGAAAAATATAAATCAATAACAGCCGATTTTTTAAAAAACATGCAACTAAATTTATTAACTTACAATGTATTTGTGGAGATTTAAAATTAATAGTTAATTTCTTTAAGAATTATTCATATAATGGAACAAATAAAAATACTAATTATCCAAAAAGAATTATTATTGACAATTATGAAGATCAACCATTAATTTTAAATAACTATACTGTTAAATTAATTCATAAACTAAAATCTTATTTACGTTTAAATGATGAAATTCAAGTTATAATACTTTCTTATTTACATCCTTCAAATCCTGAATTATTAAAATGTTTAAATGAGTTTGCTTATTATTATTTTGTTATAACTCCTCAACAATGTATTCAGAAAGAAGAAAATATTTGTTTATTTAGAGGAAAATTTATTTTAGAAGAAACAACAGATGGAAGTAGGTTTGAGCATATACTTCAAAAAGCTTGTGCTCAATCAATTCAATTTAGTCATATTCATTCAATAAAAACTCATTGGGATATTCCAAATTTTATTAAAATATTAAAAATTTATGAAATGGATTTAAGAGAAAATCAAAAAGAAAGTGATGAAAGCCAAGAAGAAGGTGGTAGTGATGAAGATGATTTACAAATAGAATATTTTTTAAAGACACCTTTTCTAGAAGAATTATCTCTTTGTGATTGTTCAAATGTTTTATATTATTTCAACACTTTTACTATTAAAAAAATTAAAATGATTCGTTGTTTTAATCTTTCTTTGAAAGATCATGACATTTCACCATTTCCTCATCTTAGTAAAATATCTATTTGTGGTTCAGAAAAATGTTTTGTTGAAATTACTAATAATGTAATGGATGCACTATCTATTGTAGGTTCTAATTATTGTGTTATCAAAGGTTCAATTGATTGTTGTCATAGAGTCAATATTAGTAATCTTTATAAATGTGTTGTTCCTTGTATTAATTTTTTCAAATCAAATATCCATATTGAAGGTTGTATTAAAACATTTTTTTCAAGTACGAAAATACTTGATGATATTACTATTTCTGAAGATAATGATGATGAACGTGATGAAAAAATTGATACTATTTCTGAAGATGATACAGAAAGAAACAATCCATTATCATCCAAAGGTATTAGTTATGAAGATTTGAATCGTTTAATGTTTAATACTTTTAATTATCCTTGTGGTGATGTCCAAAATTATTTGAAAGATTTACTTACTTTTTACAAACCAAGAAAATTTAATATCAAAACTGATAGAATTGAATTAATTGATAATTCTATTAAACGCTTAATACCAGTTTATGGTGAAAACTTCGACGCTTTAGTTTCTGATGGATTTGTAATACCTGAAGATAATAGAAAGATGAAAATTATAACACAAAATAAAGTTGTGGAATCTGATGCTCTGATTCATTACTTTGAAATTGAAGTCTATGGATATTGTCTCCTTTCTTTTGGATTATGTTATGACGAAAATTGCTTATTTGATTTTGATGAACAACACGTAGGATGGTTCGAAGGAAGTATTGGGTATCATTCAGATGATGGCTACATTTATAATGGTGATGGTAAGGGTAAACCATATGGACCAGCTTATGGAACAAAAAAAAATGGACACAACATTGTTGGTTGTGGATATAACACAATTAATAAATCAGTTTTCTTTACATATAATGGAGAAAAATTAAAATCTATAAAAATGGATGATTTAATTCCAATATCTGCTGTCATTGTTGTAGAAATGTTTAACAAAATTACAATCAATTATGGAGATACCCCATTTACATTTGATTTACTAGAAGAAATAAAACACGTTGACCCAGAGAATATATCAGATATTATTACTAATTGATGTTTCATACATTCTTATTTTTTTTGAGTATAATCTTTAAAATAACAAAAGATGAGCGATATCAGAAAAGCACATGACAACTATACTACACAAACAATTCTCAAAAGAATTCAAGAAGAAAGTGATCGTACTGGAGAAAGTTATGAAACAATCAAACAATCAACTGATAGAATTAAATCATCATTAAATACTCAAAATAATATTTCAGAAACACTTAACACTTCTAAAAGACAATTATTTTTTATGAAAATAACAGCAAATGCAGAGGATTTATTTTTTAAATCAGGTCTCTTATTTTATGTTTTAGTGATACTTTATATCATAGTTTCAAGAACTATTGTTTCATGGTTCTTTTCTAATTAATTTAACTTCTTTTAATTTTTTTTTCTTTTTTAATTATTCAAAACTCTTTCAAAACTAATTATTCAGTTATTTACTACTTCATTATGTCAAAACAAAATTACCAAGTCGTTCGTTACAAATATGAAAAAATAGTTTTTGAAGCTTTATTTAAACCTGGTTGTGCACTTAAAGTTCGTGAAGGTAAATTAGGAATTTCTAATGCAACATTTGCAGATGAAGTTTTTATTGCTCCACACAATAAAGGAAATATTGCCAAACCAGCTGAACTTTCAAAAGCATTTCCTGGTAAAAGTGGTGATGAAATATTGAAGACTATAGCTGAAAAAGGTGAAATTCAATTTTCTAGTGATGAAAGAAAACAACAAGTAGAAGATAAAAAGAAAAGAATTGTAGAATATATTCATAAATATTATGTTGATCCAGCTACTGACAAACCACATCCAATTATTAGAATTAATAATGCTTTAGATACTATGAAACTTGTTATTGACCCTGAAGCTCCAATGGAAAAAGAAATTAAAGAAATTGAAAAGAAACTAAATGACATTCTCCCTTCTAAACGATTAGAAGTAGAGGCTATAGTTACAGTTCCAAATGATTTTTGTAAACTTGCTGATGGTGCTATGAAGAAGTATGGAAGAATTACATCATCTTCAGCTAACGGAAATTCAAAAGTTTACAAAGTTTCAA
>NW_001852863.1:18570-21757 GCF_000209125.1 Entamoeba dispar SAW760
TACAAAGTTTCAATTGTACCAGGTGATTTCGATTTATTAAATAAAGATTTGGCAAAAGCAACAAGAGGAAATTATCAAATTGACCTACCAAATGGTCAAACTGTTCAAAAAGAAGCCTCTAGTAAGAAAAAAGGAAAGAAAGGAAAATAACAACAACATTACTAAAAGTTTGTGGTAAACTTCAATTTGCTGGTTATTCTTAATTTTTATCTTTAACTTTTGTTAATTGTATTAAAAAAAGAAAAATTAAATAGTAAAAATAAATCAAAAAATTCAATCATTCTCTTCACTCATATCATTACTAGATATATGAGATTTCTCATTACTTTTATTTTCTTGAATGTCATCTTCTAGACTTTCATTCTCACTCATTTTTTCTTCTTTTATATTTTCTTCTATCTCACTTTCACTCATTTCTTCTTTCTTTTCACATTCCGATCTAACTTCATCTGATTCTTTTTCTGATTCTTTTTTAATAAGGAAATGAGACATTTGTAAACACATATTTAATAATGCAAGTGCTTGTTGACTTTGAGTTGACATCTTCTTATAAGTAAGGTTAAGTGCTTTAAATAAATTTCGTAAATGTGGAAGATATTCTGATGATGATGGAATTGCAGTTTGAGCAAGAGAGATATTTGGTTTAACTAATGTATTAATATGGAATCTAAGTAATGCTGCAGTGAAAAAGACTGCTCTGTGGAAAAGTAATCCACTTACTTCTTTAGTTAAATATTCTAAAACACGTGAAAGAAGGGCAATTGGAATTCTACTTGCAACACTGACTATTTCTTCCATTGGAATTGATCTAAATGATTGATTTATCAAATTCTTATCATTTAGATGTACTGAGAAAATAAAAGCAGAAAGGAAATTTCCATTAGACAAATGTTCTAAAGCAGCTTCAGGTGTAATAGCTTCTGAAAGACAATAAGGTTGAAAAGCATGATTTCCTGATGTATATAATTGAACTCCTGCATCAGTTAAAATGCTAAGAGTTTTACCAGCAGGTGAAACATAAATTGATTTAGTTTGAATAGTTTTTTTTGTTTTCTTATCGAGATTTTGTTTCAGCTTTTTACTAGTAACGAAATCATAAATATTTGAATATGAATAATCTTTTGTTACAAAAGATTTATATACTAACGATTTAGAAATAACATTGTAATATGCTACATATTTACTATTCCCACCACAAACAACCATTTCATCATTATCTGCAAGGAATTTTACAGAACTTACATACTTTTCTTTTCTTGCCATAATTTGTGTTGGATTATATGAACTTCCATCTCTTAAAGTATCTGGAGCTGCACTTGTTGATAACTTAATACCACCAATTAAATCATTTCTATATGCAATAAGTCCAATCATCGATTTATCATCACACCCATATAAATAAAGATACCCATCTCTACATGCTGAAACATACATTGTACCAATTGAATTAACAGATATTGACATAACTTCTGCTGGATGATCTATAACTTCTGTTTGAAGGTCATTTAAGAAATTAACACACCTAACAGTTTTATCCCATGATGATGTTGAAAGTTCTGATGTAACTGGATGAATACAAATATCTGTAATAGGTCCTGCATGTCCAGTTAATACATCAAGTAGCTTAGAAGTACGAATTGAATACAAAAAGATTTTTGCATCTTCTGATGAATAAGCAGCAATAATATCTCCATCCCTTGGTTCAATTACAATTCCATCAAGTTGATGAGTGTCTGGATGAAGTGCTCGATAACACTTCTTTTTAATAAGATCATAAACCATAATTTTACCATTTCCACCAACCCCTATCACTGAAAGAGAATTAGGAGCAAAAGTAATTCCTCTAACAGCACAATCCTCTCCAACATCTCCTTCTTGTTTGATATTAAAACTAGCAATACATTCACCTGAACCAATCATCCATATATTTAAATTACCTTGTCCATCTCCTGTAGCAATATATTGACCATTTGGGGAAATAGTTTGAGAAAGAATAGCAGTCCTATGACCAACAGATTTCATTAAATAAGACTCTGTCTTCCATTCATATACTGTAAGAAAATCATATTCTTTATTTCCTAACGCAATACAATTGCCTGTATTTGAAACAGCAAGACTAACATATTTAAAATCATATTTATAGGCATGTAATTTAGTAAATTGAGTTGTTTCAAAAATATTAATTTCACCATCAATATTTGCAGCAAGTATTGAACCACCAAATGCAGCAAAATGAATTCTATTTTTTGGTGGAATAATTAATTGTTTTTCTATTTGTTCAAAATTTTTTGTCTCTTTATTATATTCATACGATGCACAAACCCCAGATGGAGATACAATATATAAATGATTATTAATATATTCACAAGCAACTACAGGTAATTTCCAAAATGCAATTTTATGTTTTATTTCTCCTTTTGATGTTAATATCAATCCCCTATTTTCATCAGTAAACGCAATAACTCGTCTTTTTCTCCAAACAATGTGAATGATTTTAGAATTAGTAATAAATGATCGGTATTGTCTTACTAAAGTAAAAGAAACAGGCCTAGTTAAAACTGGAATTCTCCATATCTCAATTTTCTTTTCAAATCCTAATGCAAATAATGGATAATCTGGTGAAAATTTAACACACAACACATCATCTTTAAAATTAGTTGATGAAAGAACTGTCCGAGTTGCAACTGATATTAATATTCCAAAATTTGTTTCATCAATAACTAATATAACACTATTTCTTGAGTCAACTGCAATTAACTTAATAGGTCGGAATGTTTCAACAGGAAAAACAGAAGAAACATGTGATTGAAGATTTGTTACATGAATTCTATTTCCAGTACAACTATACAAAGAAATCCCATCAGGTGCAAAACATATATTTCCTGAATTGTTGATTACACCAAATATATTTTCCAATTCATACACATTCATCTCTTCTCTTTGTTATGACTAAAAACCTTCTTAATTTTTTTTTTTAGGGTTTCTGTATTTCTTAATATAATAATGTTATGTATAACGATTTAAATTATTTGTTTTTTGGAAATATTTCTCATCACAATACCATAAAAATTTTCGATTCATTACAAATAACCTCCAAAAGATAAGTAGTATGTTTATGATTAATAATTCTCATATAAAAATAAATAAATTGTTTATTTAATATACAATAACATTATAAATATTTTAA
>NW_001852863.1:21857-24748 GCF_000209125.1 Entamoeba dispar SAW760
TTAATATCTTGAATAAAAGTATTAATGATTCTTTTTATCTGTTTTGAACAGAACGGGCATACTTTATTATAAAAAAAAGGTATTAGTTGTAATATAAAAAAACAAGGTTTTTGTGTTTTACTTAAATCCTAGTATCTCTTCTTAGGTTCAACTTTTATTATCTTTAAAATGTAAAAGATATTATTACATAAGTAAGAATTTGAAAAAAAAAATTGAGAAATTAATATAACAAAAAAATTTATAAAAGAAATTCATAAAAAATAACAAACAATTCACAAAAAGAATTTGAAAGATTAATTTTCATTGACAGCAGAAATTAATTTGAGAATTCTTTCCTTACTCAATTCATTTTTCCAGAATCCGTCAACTTTGAAATATGAACCAACAATGAGGGCATCAGCACTAGAATATTCATTAACATTTTCAGGTGTTACTCCAGATCCAACTAAGACTGGGATAGAAACTGATTTTTTTACATCACGAACTTCTTGTGGATCAGTTTTAACACCAGTAGAAGTACCTGTAATAATAATACCATCAGAAAGGAAATACTGTGCAGTTTTTGCAGTATCAATTAAACTAACATCTGAGGTAATAGAATGGGCAGAATGTTTCTTTTTAATATCAGTAAAAACTAATACATCTTCAGCACCAATCATCTTTCTGTATCTTAATAATTCACCTGCATTAGAATCAATATAACCTTCATCAGCAACATGACCAAAAACATAACCTTCTGCTCTAATAAAATCACATCCAGAACAAAATGCAGCTGCCATTGCTTGTTTATTTGCTGCAGCAAGAATTTGAACACCAACTCTAAGATTTAATTGTCGTTTTATTTCATATCCAACAATACTCATGGCACTAGTAATTTCAGGTCCAGCAGTACTGTTTAAATAAGGTACATCATGCATGTTTTCTATCATAATTGTGTCCAAGCCACATTGCTGATAAACGGTAGCTTCTTCTACAGCCTTTTCAATGATTGCTCTACATCTTCCAGCACTTGATGAGTAGTTAGGTGTTCCAGGGAGAGCGTGGACATGAACCATACCAATAATTCTGTTGTGACCTTCGAAGTAATTAGTTGTCATGAATAATTTTTGAGATATTAGAGATCCTCTTCCTTTTTGTTCTAATCTGCTAAAACGTTCGTGTTGGGAGTTTAGGAATAAATTCTCAAATTACTCAATTAAAATCTTTTAGTTTTATTTTATCAAAAATAATAATACAATTATCGTTCTTTTATTACCAAATCTTAACCAAAGAATAGGGTGTTAAAAGAAAGGGTGAGATGTAATTACTAACTAAATCTTTTGAGTGAAAAACAACCTAAACCCATTGAATAGCGTACACCTTTTTAACACTGAACCTTGATGGGTAATGATTACCAACAAAAATATCAGCTCCTTTTCCTGTTGTATCAATATAATATGATCCAAAGGTTGGGATAATATAAGAATTGTTAGGAATAATACTGAAACAATCAGATGCACCAACAACAACATCTCCATCTGATGGGCAAATCCTTAAAGTAGTAGAAAGTCTTTTACGTGAGAATCGGGTTGGAACAATTCCATGTGGGTTTTTCAATGAAAAGACAAAGTAATTAGGATCTTTTTCAATATAGGCTGTATCAGAAGATACTGGGGGTGGTGGAACAGAATATGAATTAAAAGTACCAAATATATAATTGTCTGATGAGATAACGATGACCATCATGTTGGTTATTAAAGATGTTGTAGTATTAAATGCAGCTGGAAGCAATCCATCACGGCTAGAATCAAATAATAATCTAAAAGTTTGTTTCCCTGTCCACTGTCTTAACAAAGAAAGGTCAGAATTAATTTCAGGAATTTCAGATGTAGAATAAGAGATAAAATTAGTAGAGGCAGTAATTGAAATGCGAGGTGCAGATTTCTCTTCTCTTTCAGAACTAGATTCTAACGATTTACATCCTTCTAATTTTTCAAGTCTTGAATTAAAATCAGATAATAAAACCAATATTTTTTGGTAAACATTTTGATTGTCTTTAGGAAGTTTAGAAATTGTGTTTTGTAATTGAGTTAATTGTTCTCGTGCGGTTGTCATCCTTTCTTATTCTTTTTTTGTTTCTAAGATTTTCTAATTTATTTCTTCTTTTATTTTTTATTATTCCTATCCTTTTTTTTAAGTTCCTTATTTTTTCGGGTTTTTTCTAAATTTTCTTAAAATTTAGTGTTATTATTTTTTGAAATTTTATCAAAAGTTCACTATTCTTTTCGTAAAAAAATACTTTTTTATTTATGAAATGAAAAATAAGAACAAAACAAAAATAAAATATATTTGTCAGTTTCGGTCGAATATTCTATTTCATTTTGTCCTGATGGGGCTTCTTTTAGTCCAGTTCTCTTCCTCATCACAGGTTATTTTTTCTGATTCACCTACCACATTATATTAATTGGATTAAACAAATGGCCCTATATCCTTTTTTATATTTTTTATTACCTTCTTATGAATTCGGTTATTTTGGTATACATTATTTTACTATCAATTTATAGGGTTTTGTTTTATGTCATTGTTACTGATGCCTTTATTGATTGTAGTAAGAGGTATTTTTTTTTGATAGTCCTTGTGCTTTGGTAAATATTTGTTTCTCTCTTTAAATATGTTTATTTTATTTTAATATAAAAATGTTTTTTAAATCTTTTTTTATAGTTTATGCCTTTTAATAATATCATTCATTTCCTTTGTTTAAATTTTATACAATCACCCTTTTTGAAATAAGAAATACCAAGTATAATTTCAATTTATTATTTTATTTATTTTTATATCTTTTATTATTCAACCCACAGACTTGAAAAATTAATCTTTCATTTTATTCTTAACAATCACTGATTTTGTATATA
>NW_001852863.1:24848-25851 GCF_000209125.1 Entamoeba dispar SAW760
TTGCTTATTAGTATTATTTCAATTACTTTATTTCAAAGAACTGAACTATTTCATTTCTATTTCTTTTGTGTCATTTCTTATTTTAGTTTAGTTTTTTATTGACTCTCTTCTTGAACTACTTCTATTTGCATTTTTCTGTTTTCATTATGAGTGGTTCAATAATAGTTTTTTAAATGAATAATAATTCTAAGAAATAAAGAATATCAATGAAAATATAAACAAATACTATTTCTATCAAAATTGTTGAATTTAGTGTTCTTTTATTTTATTATATTCTGTATCGATCAATGTTTATTATTTCAATTTAATGTGTATTATAAATATGTATTTAATTATTTATTCATCTTATTTTATCTTATATTATCATTTTAAATTCAAAAGGAGATAAATAAGCAGGAACACCTAATTATTTAAAGAAATAGTAAAAATGTTTTCAAATATCAACAATCAATTGATGATACTACGAAATTATCAGTATTATTTAATTATTAAAAATGAAGTATTTGAAAAACAAGATAATAAAACATATTTAGAAACAATAAAAAAATCCATTTTTATTTTCATATAACTAAAAGGAAAACTAAAAAGATAATGAAATTTAATGTTAAACAACCATGATACCATTTTATTTAAACAAATAACTAGTTGACTATTTCATTTAGCTTGGATGTAAATTAATGATATTATTTACAAATAAAATAATTTATAAGAATAATAGTCTAGTCATAGAAGTGTCATAAAATAGATTAGAAAGTATTTTTGATGTGATTGTTTTATATCAGAAAAATTATAAGTGAAATATATTTCATTATTTAGTTTTTATTTGAAATGGAAAGCAAATTAAAAGATAATTAATAAAGCATAGCTAGAACATGTTTCAATGGTAATTTTAAATAAAACCAATATGTGATAATATTTAATTATACAATCTATGATATGTAAAAATAATAAAGTTGAAAAATAAATTTAAAGGTTTTTATTATTGATATTTTTGATTAATTTA
>NW_001852863.1:25951-54267 GCF_000209125.1 Entamoeba dispar SAW760
TATCATTTTGTGATATTTCTATTGTAATCAAAGATATTTTTATTGTTTGTTAATTTTGATTATTGTTTCATTTATGTGTATAAATAAAACAAACATTTTATGTAACTGTTAATTATTTTAATTTTATGTATTCATTAATAATGTTTTTTCCAGAGTATAAACTATCATACTAATTTAAACAATATTATATTATTTATTCATTTTTATTCATTTGATAAAAATAATATACTAAACTAATTCTTCTTAAGGTTATATTTCTCATTCAGTATTTAAGTGTGTTGATTGTTAATGTATAATGTACAATTTATAACATATTTTTAGATTAATAAATGTTTATGTAAATGAAATATAACAAAAAGGTTGAAAAACAGAATAACCAAAAAATTTAAAACATAAAGTAGATTATAGAAAATTAAGAAAAAGGTTAAAAAATGATTAGTACTTAATTTTAATATGGAAGTAAAGTTGTTTAATTAAAAATAAACAACAATAAGAAATTTCTCTCATAAAACAATTAATTTAAATTATTTATCTCTGAGGTTGAGTAGATGAGAAAATAACTAACATTTGTTATTACTGAAAGATATGACTGACATAGTTTTATTATTATCATTCAAAATTTTTACAAAGAATAATATAATAATGAGAATAATAAAGTAATTTTATTACTAGTTAGATATGATTTGGTTATTGGTTATGATCATACTATGTTATAATTGTTAGTATCATATTTCTTGATTAACAATTATGTGAAGAGTTTTTAAATTATAAACAAAGTTCTTGTTTTTATGTTTAATTAGAGAAGTTTTGTTGAAGTCATAAATGTAATATGAAGTATATATAGTATAATCAATTTCTAAGAAAATAAACAAAGAAAAGGAATTATTAAAATGATAAATCATTGCTTAAATCAATTTTACTCCAACTGGGAATGAAATTCCTGTGCAAATACCACATTGGTTATTCTTATTTCTTGACATTAAAATATAACCATCCATTCCCCATGTAGTTCCCCATGAATTTTTTACAATATAATAATCTTTACCATCTTGAGATCCATATCCAACAGCAGCAACACAATGGTTCATTATTTTCTTGCATTTTGGTTCATCATAAACTCCTGACTTATATAATTGGAAAGATGTTTGACTAGCATCAATACAAACACCAACAGGAGCATCAGCAATCGCAGCAGTAAGAGCAGTATCACTAATGTCAGCAGTTCGAAGTCCTTCAATAGAAACTTTTACTTTTGTCTTGTCATATAAACATTTTCCATCTTTGCCAGTATAAGGATTATCCTTTTCTTCCATAAGTCCATTTGATTTTACATAATTATAAGATGCTTGAAGAGTTCCTCCATTACATCCATTAGCAAGAATAGCACAATCAAGAATTTGTTGTTCAGAAAGATCAAGGTTTGTGCAGTATATCCAGTTGTTCCACTTATCAGTAATCGTGATTCAATTGCTGCAACAGCACCAAAAGTAAAACATGATCCACAACTTCCTTGGTCTTTAATTGGAGTAACTTTTCCTTCAGCCCTCCAATCAACAGAAGCAGGAACTTGTTTATTACTTTTTAAATTGATAACTTCAATATTTTTATTTTCATTTCCAATAATTTGTTTATTTAAAAGTGCTTGATATTCTTCACTAGTTAAAGCAGCATATGGGCCTTCAACAGAGAGTTCAAAATCATGATTTTTATTAAATTCCTTAACATATTTGAAATTACTTGTAAATATTGCTTTTCTTCTTAGTCTTTCCACAGGAGAGAATTTAAATTTGTATTTAGATTGCCATTGATCAAATGTGATGGCATTTGCACACAGTCCTAACAGAATGACTGCAAACATCAGAAGAATGAAAAATATTCTTTTAAGTTCAATAATCCTTAAAGATTAACTTACAATCAAAGAAAGTATTTTTGTTAATTCTTTTTAATAAATATTTTTTCAATAATCTTTCTTAATATTTTAATAACCTCTTAATTACAAAGAACTCATAAAGAAGAGCTGAAATCATATGAAAATAAACGGGATTTTATGAAAAAAAAAAAATAAAAATTATCAATAAGAAATGGTGGTATGTTATTTTGATAGTTCATTGTTTTGTGTTGGAGTTGTGAGAGTCAGAACGTCAAATGAATGAGTCGTTTCTAAACTCATTTTAAATGGGCTTAATTGCAATAACTTAATAATTCATTTTAACATTAGTTAATATTTACATTTCATTTGTTAAGACTTTGAGCATATAAAATAAATGGTATCAAAGATATTTTTCATTTTGGATAAACAAATATGGGAAATTATTTTTAATTTATGTAATACTCTATTCATATGGAATGATAATTTCATGACGTCCAAAAATAACTTTAAAATAAATAAAAGATGAAATACAAATGATAACAATGATAATTGATATTGAATATGATGAAATGAATGTGTATTTGTATGATGGAAATGAATATGAAAGAATTGATAGAATGAAATATTTAAAAGAAGAAGAAAAGAAAATAATTGAAGAAATCATTTCCAATGATAAGAAGAATGTGAAAAGTAGAAAAAAAGTATTAAAAGGAGGCTATAAAAACAGTCCAAATATTATCTCTTATATTTGGACTCTAATATTCCGTGTAATAAAAAAGAAGTTATATTTTAGCATCAAAGAAAATAATGACAGGTATGAAAAATGATTTATATTGAAAATAAGAAGAGGTTCTAATTTAATTGATAAAATAATTTTTGTTTTTAGAGAGAGCCAAAAATTAATAATTATTCACACTAATTCTGGAGGAAGTTCAATATGGCTGAATTACAGATACAATGGTCAGAGAGTATAACAAAGGTATTATTTATATATACACAAGATGTGATATTATATTTAGATAATAACTCAGTTTTTCAATAAGTCTTTCATTAAGCAAACCATGTTTTTATTTACACGATGCAACATCTTTTAAATTATTGTAATGCTGAGGTTTCTACCTTACTGACCCAGATGAATTATTAGAAGAAAAGAAAATAGGAGAAGGGTAATTTCGAATAGTTTATATTAGAAGGTTTCGAGGAAGTCAAGCAACAACTAAGAAAATGAAACAAGTTCAAAACAAAGAAGAGTCACTAGGTGAATTTGAGAAAGAAGTTTCTGTGTTAGATAAATTTAGAGATGATATCATTCAATTTTTTTTAGAATACTGTGTTTATCCAAGCAAAATGTATGGTAACAGAAAATGCAAAATAAGGAAGTGCCAAAGATTGTTTGAATAAATGTAATAAGATAGAACCATGGGGAGGACTAGATTTATGATAAGTCCTGTAAAGGGAATATTACATCATAACTTAAATTGATAATATTTTAGTTATCTCAATAGAAAGAAAATGAACAGATTAATTGTAAATTAATATATTTTTGAAGTTTAAGAAATAATTAATGATACTAAATATGACCACCCATAAAAGGAATAGGTTCACCAAAACATATTCATATGAAATACTAAATAAAGAATGTTACAAGGAACTGCTGATATACTTTATTTTGTAATAACAATGAATTAATGTCTTGGTTAGTGCAGGTATTATTCTGAAGTCTCACTTCAAAATTCAATTGTCTATAGCTGGGTTTGTAACTGAAAGAAGATAAAGCCTAAAATCAATGACAAATAAAGAATAATCACTTATAAAAAAAGTATTAAAAACAATTGTTAAACGAGAGACTATCATTAAGGATATTACAATATGTTTAGAAACAATTAGAGAATGAGATAACAATACGAGTTTTTAAACACAAACAGAAATTTATTTTTTATTTGTTGTTCTATCAAATAATTATTATCTGTTATTTCTAATAATGAGCATTATAACGAATAATTTATTTTCCTTTTGAACAGAAAACTATTAGAACATTTTTCTGATTGATTTATTGTTGTTTATGTCTTAAATTTTTTTGCTATTTCTTTCATCTCCACTTACATTAATTACTTAAAATTATATTAAATCACTACGTTTTAAATTATTAGTAATATAAATTTAATATTAATATTCATTTAATTAAGTTAACTCCAAGTATAAACATTATCATCTTTAAAATTTTATGTAATTATATAACTATATGGTAATTCATTAAAATTACTATGACTAAATTCCTCTATATTTTCAATTTATTACCTATTATTTTATTAACCATTTATATCAACACTCAAAGTTATTTCTCTTAGAACTGTGATTCCTTTTATTTATGTAGTAATCGAAATAATGAACAATATAATTCCAGTATTAGTTTATTAATTCTTTTAAATAAGAAATGAAAAAAAAATATTTGATAATAAAATTGATGTAATTTAAAAAAATTTATATAATAAAAAGTAATATCAAAAAGTTCCAAGTAATTCTCAGATATAATCAATAAAGAATTTAAAAAATATTAATCACTTTTTCTTAGATAGTTGAGCAATTTGTCTAGTTAGTTCTTCTTTTTGCTCTGCTAACATAAAATTTTTCATTTGAATTTCTGCAAGTTCTGAAGATAATTTTTGAGTATAATCGTTACACTGTTCAACAAGGAGGCTTTGCGAACTAAGTGATACTTTTGATTGAGCATTTTCACAATCAAAACTACATTCTGATAATGAAAGAGAACAAGTGAATCCATGATAAATACTTTTAATGAATTGTTTTATTTTTTCAATTTCTGGCTTCTTTTCTAATTTACGTGTTTCTTTATAACTATTGAGTAAAAACTTTGTATTTTTTTTAATATGTTCAGGATGATCTATGAATGATACAATCCAATCTTTTATATCAATTCCAAAGAGAGAATCAAATCTTAATTCCAGTCCATATAATGATATCTTAAAATGAAGTTGTTTTGGTTTACTTAATAAACAACCAACATCATAATTTGCTGAAATAGAAATAGAATGTTCATCTTGTGGTAATGGTTTTGTTATTATACTACTAAATGGAGATAATATTTTCTCTACATGATTTGATTTACAATTATCCATAAATAAACAAAATCCTCTTTGGAGAGAATCTCCAACACACACAAGTGATAAATTTTTAAATATAAATTCTGATGTACTGTCATTTGAAGTTACACTTAATATTGTTGTAAAAGGTAATTCAAATGAACCATTTTTTATTATAATACTTGAGCATAATGTTGGAATATCTCTTTTATCTAATAAAGGTAATAAATAATTATTTAATAATGAAATTGAAGAATCAATAATGCTTGTTGATTTTGATGACATTTCTTTTGCTATTTGACTAAATTGATCTCCAATAGCATTGTTAATTGATTTAATTAATTGAGTAAAATATTTATTTAATGATAAATAAATCATAGAATTTAATTTTATTTGGATATTTGTTATAATACCTTCAAATCCAATCATTAAAGGTATAGGACTATGCTCATATTCAGTTACTCCATTAAAAATAGCTTTTATTGGTGAAACAATTTCATTTTTCTCTCCTTTTTCATTAACATGAATAATTTTAATACCATCAATACCAATAGTATATTTAATTTTTCTTCCATCTTTAACATAATTAAGATCCCTTTGTAGAACTTCTTTGGAATATTTATTCATTGTTAAATTTAAAAATTTTGGTGAATTATTGAATTCTATTCCTTCGATATACAAATTACAACCACCACCTTCTTCAAATGGAATACTTAGAATACAGTTCTTTGTTTGTACTGTAATATCTAATCTTTCTATGATATCCATAAATGACTTAAGACCAGATTTTTGAGCTAAAACAGTTAAATGTTTTCTAAGAAGGTTAATAGTTAATTTCGTTATTTCTATAAAACTTTTAGTGTTTTCAGGAAGTTGTTTGGTTTGTTGTTCTTGTTGAGAATTATTTAATTTATCTACGATAGTTAATTTAATAAAATCAATCAACTTTAAAATGACAGCACTTTCTAATGATATTTCAATTCCATCAAATGAAATATTCATTATTATTTTATTAAGTATTCCTTCATTAATCATTACATTAATTCTAGTGTTAAATACATTATCTCCAAATGCACTTAATACTCTTTTTCCTATTCCATTTGACTCATAAATCATTTCAACCATTCCAACACCACTAGAAAAATTAATACAATGATTATTTTGATTATTTTCAACTAAAATATTAGAACGAAATTGTTCAGTAACAAGTCTTAATATTTCAGTAGCTCCCTCATTTTTAACAGTTATTTCAAATGTTCCTAATCTTATAGAAATAACAGTTTTTCCAGAACGATATTGTTTTTGTTTAGTATCATCATTTCTAAATAATAAAGAAGAAGTATAAATACTAATAAAATGAGATACAAATGATGAAGTAATCATATACTCTTCAATCAATAAAACAAGTCTTAATCTATTAATATTTAAAGATATATTTGTTTCTATTAATTGATAAGTATCTTCATCTCTAATTTGAGTAATTTTACCATCAATATTCATATTTCTAATTAAATAGAATTCTTTATTATTTTTAATTATTCGAACATTAAAATTTTTTATTTCAACAACTCTTTTTAAAGTGAACACATTATTTTCAGCAATTTCTGTTCCAATTTCATTAATTTTCTAACAGAATGAATAATCATTATTTTTTATATAACATTATTTAATAAAATTTTTAATAAACAAACTTTAAAATTCTTATCTGCAAAATAAGAACAAAATGATTCAAATGAAACAATTATTTTTAAGTCTTTACTTTGATATTCAAATATAAAGTTATTAACATTAATAAGTATTGTATCTATAATTTGTCTTTTTGATTTCTTTGTTGTTGATTTAATTATTACAACAGTTTTTGTTTTATTTTCAGTGTCAACTTCTTTTGCTGAAGCATGAACTCCTTCAATTTCAATTATAATTGGTTTTTTCATTAATGACAATGGAACAGTAACATTCATTTCATTACATTCTGCACTTTCAATTTCAATAGTTTTTGGTAACATCATCATTTTACCAATAACTTGTTCTTTTAATTGAACGTTTCTTAATTGAACAGAACTATTAGTTCCAAGTTTAATATCATTTCCACTTCCAAGATCAGGACATGATTTAATGTAATTAGATAATACTTTCTTTAACACTTTTGATACTAATAAGTCCATGAAAAACAAATATATTATTTTAGAGATGTAAATTAAAAAAAAATTTTGTTAACAAAAATTTTTTATTTAAAAATTTTTTGTTTTTAAATAGAAGTATCAACTAAACTTCCTTCAACATATACTTCTTTTATTACTCTAGAATCTCCTTGTAAAATAAATCTCTCTACCATTTGTTCATTACCGTTCCATTCAAAAAGATCAATTGGTGAATCATTAGCATTTAAATCAACTCTTAAAGCATCAAATTTTTTACCAACTTCAAATGATCCAATTTGGTCTTGCATATTTAAACAATGAGCTCCACCATTTGTAGCTAAATAAATAATTTCTGATAATGAAACTGGTTCTGTTTTATTTACAATATCATTGATATTACCAACAATTAATCCAAGTCTCATTGAATCAAGGATTGAAGCAGAAAAACCACCTGCAATATCAGTTCCCATTCCCATTTTTATTCCTTTACTAAGAGCTCTCTTTACAGGACAAAATCCTGATTTCATTGTTAAATTAGCATTTGGACAATGAATAAGTGAACTTTCATGCTTTTTAATAACATCCATTTCTTCATCTGAAAGATGGATTGAGTGTGCAAGTAGAGTTTTATCAGTAAGACAGTCATATTGTTCATATACATCAGTATAATTTTTACATTCAGGATACATACTTTTAATTAAATCACATTCTCCTGGTGATTCAGAAAGATGAGTTTGAAGGAAAACATCTCTTTCTTGTGCAAGTTGACCAAGTTTTTTCATAAGATCTCGAGTACATGAAACAGCAAAACGAGGGGTAATAATTGGTTTAACAAAGTGATAACCCTTAAAAGATTCAATAAATCTAATTGTTTCTTGAATACTTTTATCTGCATTTTCTTTTAAATTATCAGGGAACATTTGGTCTTGATTAACTTTTCCAATAAAAGCACGCTGATGTCTTTTTTCACAAATGTTAGCAAGAATAATATCTGAGTCTGTGTGAATAGTTCCAAAATAAGAAGCAGTAGTTGTACCATTTTGTAATGTTTTTCGTACAACTTGGTTATAAAGCTTTTCTGAGTAGTTCTTATCAGCACATTTTGGCTCAAAATTATGGACTGTGGCTTCTAACCATTCAAGTAAAGGTTTACCAAAAGCAGTTCCAATAAATGCATATTGTGGAGCATGAAGGTGACAATCTATAAGTCCTGGGAATAAAAATTCACCTCTCTTTAAAACAACTACATCACTTTCTGAATATTCTTTTGGAAGTGTGTTTTCAATAAAAATAATAGAACCATTTTCAACTCCAATAAAAGAGTCTCTAAATCTGATTTGATTAGAAGTTGGTGTATCAATAATTAATCCTTTAAAAACTTTGACTTGTTTTCTTTCAGACATAAAGCCAATAATAATAAAATAATCAGTTCAACCTTTTCAATGAACTTGTTATTCTTCCAGAATAATCTTTAAGAAAAATTAGAATATATCACTCAATGCAAGAAAAAAAGATATTCGTTTTTGTTCCACGCTTTAAAAATTTATTTATCAATTAAAAACAAAATAAATAACAAAAAGGTTTACTTATTTCTTCACTTCTGTAACACCAGTTGGATAAATTGCATCATTAGCAATACCACATTGATTATTCTTATTTCTTGACATTAAAATATAACCATCCATTCCCCATGTAGTTCCCCATGAATTTCTTACAATATAATAATCTTTACCATCTTGAGATCCATATCCAACAGCACAAACAGCATGATTAAGAATAAACTTTTTACATTTTGGTTCATCATAAACTCCTGATTTATATAATTGGAAAGAAATTTGACCTGCATCAATAGCAACAGCAACTGGTCCTTCAGCAATAGCTTCTACTAATGCAGTTTCATTTCTTTGTTGAACAATAACTTGTCCAGCGTTCTTAACAACAATTTTATTAGTATCATATTGACAAGTTCCATTTGTTGCAGTATATGGATAGTCTTTTTCTTGCATTACTCCATTTCTCTTAGTGTAAGCGTAGACATATAAAATAGAACCACCATTACATCCATTATTTCTGTCACTACAATCAACTATTTGTTGTTCAGAAAGGTCAAGATTATCAGCAGTATAAGTTTGAGAACCACCAATCAATAATCTTGATTCAATAGCAGCAAGTGATCCAAATGAATAACATGAACCACATTGGGCTTGATCTCTAATTGGAGTAACTTTTCCTTCAGCTCTCCAATCAATAGCCTTTGGAATATCTCTTTTAACAGACTTTCTGATTGGTGTGTCAGCATCATTAACGCTTCTAGCTTTTAATAAGGCATTGTATTCAGTATTAGTCATAGCGGCATATGGTCCATCAACAGATAATTGGAAGTTATGTTGTTGGTTAAACTTAGCAACAAATTTAGAGTTCATATTAAAGATAGCTCTTCTTCTTAATAATTCAACTCCTTTGAATTTTTGGTTATTTTTAGCCATCCAACTATCAAAACTAATGGCATTGCTCAAAGAAATAAGAGTAACAAAGAGTAAACCGAACATTAAAAATGATAATATCTTAGTTTCTTGTAAATTTAGATTATTTCTGACGAAAAGCCACGTTTTTAAAAAAATTCATTAAAATAATTTATACATCTAAATATACTTCAATTAGAGGTAATACTTCGTTTATATTTTTATCTTTTCATTTTTTTTTTAGAGAAGAACTTTCTTTAATAATTTTAATTATCCCAAAAACTTTTCTATAAAATGAAAAAAATAAAATAATTTGTTAAACAATAACTCGTTTATATTAATATAATAACGAGAATTAAAGTGGAAATTAGAATTAATGGAATTGTACTTGATTCATATGAAATGTTTGGACATTCGTGATCACTTTCATACCCTTTAAGCCACACAACATCCATTGAGGACATATTTAATTTGACAATATTTCCATTTTCAGTCCAAATTGAAGAATTTCCCATCATAACCTCTAAACAAGTGTTATTAGAGGCTTTAGTGAAAGAATAGACATAGTTATTTACTGCTCTAACATTAACAATAAGAATATAGTCATATCCATTACATCTCCATTGTCTTGTTGCAACATAGTTTTTAAAATCTAATCCATCATTAAGAGGAAGAATGTATTTATCATTTGGTGGTTCTTCAACGCACATAATAATATCAGCATATTTGTCTCTTAACTCGTACGTAACTTTCTTTACTTTTTCCCATTCTTGCTCAAATGGATTTTTATAATCCATGACCCTCATTTCAGAATAATCGAAATAAATAATACCCATAGCTCCACAAGCAATATTTTGATAAATCATATTTCTGAGTTGTTCTTCTGTTGGAGGGAATTCTTTACTCCAATCAAGATTATATGAATCATTGTAAACAGTCCAATCAAATATTTGAACAATATTCCACATTGCTCTAGAATTGACCATTTTCTTTCTTCCTTGTGTCATCATAACCCAAATTGATTCTAATTGATCAAATGTTTGAACTGGATAGTCATCCATTCCAACAGTATCAAACCCTTCTTTATAAAGATTAAGATTAAATCTATCATTAATAGCAGGCCAAACTACATGGTTTGGATCATTTTCTCGAATGGCTCTAGTTGTTGCTTTCATACTTGAAACACAGTTAGTACTAGGTTCATCAGCAATATAATAACCAAAGAGTCCAGGTTCATTTTTAATTAATTCAACTTGTTGTTTAGCCCAACTTACTTTATTTTGAATTGCAGTGTCATCACACCAACAACAAATAGAACCAGAGAATGGATTAATAATTCTAATTTTTCCATTTGTTCTATTGTAAACATCTTGAATTTGTCTTGCTGACATTTGTCCTGGTCCTTTCCATAAATTGAATGGAGAGTCTTTGAAATGTTCAATATCAAAGTCATCATACCAATTCATATAACACCCAAGAGGGAAGAATTTTTTACCATTAACCCATGTAACATGGTTCTTGTCAACATAAATATCATAAGATGGTTTGGCGTTAAGTTTTCTAAAAGTAGTAGAAACAGTTTCAATTTTATTATTAAATAACGAATTGATACAAGTAATCTTAACTATGTAATACCCAGGAGTAAGGTTAGATGGATCAAATGTTGTTGATGTAATAATTTGGTTGAAAGTCATTCCCATTTTAAACTCTGAACCTTCAATGTTTTTAACTACTTGATTATCTGATTCTCTAATAACTTGTCCACTGATTGAAAGATAAGACCCATCTTGAAAAGCAGTATCATTAACATCTAACCCAACTCTAATTTCAAATGGATCAGTATAAGCTTCTTGTCTCCATGTAATACAATCAACAGAAATAAGAACATTTTGTTCAACAGGTTCTAATGAAATATCATCAATCCAAAATTCACCAGTTGCCTCTGCTCCTTGAAGTCTTGCAGAAATGATAAACCTTTGTTTTCCAAATGTCATTACGGAATTTCCTGATAATTTATACCATTTATCTGTACAAGTCCCTGTTTTACATTGAGAAATAGAGTTTGAATAGAGATAGACACCATCCCAATAATCAGCACTTTCTGCAAAGAGCATTAACGCTCCATTTTGAATATTTTTAACCTTAATGTAAGCTGTTAATGTATATTTAATTCCATGGACAAGGTCTGAATGGTATTGAGAAATAGAAACAAAGTCTTTAGATGACAAGTCAGTACAGTGTAAAGATTTTGAACCTGAATTATATGTTGTAGAGTCAATGACACATGCATTAGAACCTCCATAAATACTCCACCCACTAATGCCTGTTGAACTCTCTTCTTCAAAACCACCATTAACGATATAATTTTTTGCTGTAGTACATAGTAATAAGTAAAATCCGATAACAAGCATATAATTTGATATATTAGATTGAGGCAATAAGAATTTGTATAGAAAATTAGAAAAAAAATTAATTAATAATAGATATCATAACTTTCATTTTACAAAGTTGACTTTTCGTTTTTTATGAAAAGTTAATGACAAAAAAAAAATAATCCAATAATGATATTTACTTGCTTATTCAAGTTTTCATTGTTTTAAGAAGTTACAATATTTAAATAGTGTTGGCACCTTTGTCACTCTCTGTATTGCCAGAGTCTTTAGTTGATGTGTTAGGTTGTGAGTTTACATCCTTCACCTGCCATCTGAAAAGTTTATGACAAAAAAATAAAAATATTTTTTATTCCAAAAGTGAATCAAGCAAAAAACAAGGAGATATTATTACATGAGTTTACTTCTTCTCTAAATATAGAATATTGAAAGGATTTTCATGTCCATTGGATGTTGCTTTTTTTTTGGATTTCATCTTGAGATTGAATTATTAATATTTAATGAATTGTTGCACTAAAGTTAACACGGAGTTATTGCATAGTATTGTTTTAAAACTAGCATCACAATTAAGCAAAGACAGTGTGCTCTTAGCTAAAGAACAGAAAGATAAAGAAAAAAAAATTAAGATAAAAGAAAAATCAGCTCGCCTTGAACGAAAGTTTCCTAAAATTCGAGTTTCAAAAAGTGTGTATAACCAGTTAAATTTGATTAAAGAAAAAGAAAAATTTCGTACACTTTCAGATGTGATTGTTCATCTTTTGGCTACTATACAATCTTTTGACAAAGTTTTGTAAATAACAGAAATTAATAATAATTAAGAAAAAAGAAAAATGTTTTTCTTTTTTTTTATTTAAAAAAAAAAAGAATTTATAGTTCTCATAACAAATAAGAAGGTATGAGTGTCACCTTACCATCTGTTCAAGCCTCAGCAATGGCAGAGTCTCTTTCACCAGACCCACTTCAAACAGTTTGTTTTAATAAAAAGAGATTAATAAAAAAATAAAAGTAATTTGGTAGCTTTTATTACCATTAAATAATGACATTCCAGCAGGAGTTTTAAAATATTTTTGTTCAACATTAAATACACCAGAACAATTATTTAAAAATACAGAAATGGTATTTTCGTATTATATTTCTGAGGGAAAAATCTCTCAACTAATAGATTATTTGATTGACAGAGAAATTGAAGAATGTTTCAGAACACCAAGTTCAATTTTTAGACGAAATTCTATATTCACTCGTATTATTCGTATATTTCTTGACAATGAATTAAAACAATTTTTAAAAGAAGTTATTAATATTGTTCAGAAACATATGAAACAAATCAAATTTAAATTAGTTATTGGAAATACTATTAATACTGATGTCGAAAAATCAGTTAATAAAATCGCAGATATTATTCAATCTATTCTTGAACATATCATTGACTGTAAAAATTATCCAACAGGATTTAGCTATTTCATGCACAAAGTGTCTATTGAATTACATAAAAGAACCCCATCAGTTGAGTTGTCTGCTCTCAAAAATCTTATCTTCTTAAGAACTATTAATAGTGCATTAGTCCATTCTCAGTCAAAGAATCAACAAGAAATTGAATCTATAAAAACTCTTTCTGTTGCTTTCCAATGGTTTGTTGGTGATTCTACTGAACAAAATATTCCACCTGCACAAAATTGGAAATTACAATTATCAGAAAAACTTGGATCATTAAGAAGTCAAGTTGATTCTTGGGTAACTTCATTAAGAGATCTAGCACTAGATGATTTCTTTGAATTATCTTGGGTATCTCCTGATGCTTGTAATGAATTATTACCAAGAATGAAAAAAGAATGGAAAGATATTCTTGAATTTTTATCACCAGAATCACAAGGATTACTTTCATTACATTTTTCTAATGAACAAGAAACAATGAGAATGTATATCAGATTAACAAATGAATTAGATGCTTTCTCAAATGGTACTGTCAAAGAACATAGTGATTTGTTAATGAAAATGACTGCTATGACAATGCAAATTAAGGACCTAAAGGCTGAAATTAAATATTTAAAGAAAATTTTAGTGGAAAAGGATCCATCATTAGGGTATTTGCTACAACATGAACATTAACGTAAATTGTCCTTTTTTTCTTTCTTTTTTATTTTTAACAAAAAAAATAAACAAAATAAAAACAAAAGAATAATGTGTTTTTTGGTTACATCATTTTACTTAGAAGAAAGAAGTTTCATTAAGAAAGAAATATCAACAGTATCTATTTTATTCAATACAACACTCATTATTACTTCTTCAATTAATTCATTTTTGTTTTCAATACGATTTAATAATTTTATTATTAATTCTTCATTTTTTTGAGATAAAAGATGAATTAACACAATCTGATATGTTTTTCTTTTCCAAACATTGTCATAACCAAATACATGCTTTTCACATATAATATCTGCAACATTCAATAACCGTTCATAGTCAACAGAATAAAAAGAATATATTCCTTGTTTATCATTTACTGCTTTTAATACATTATCTATACCAAATAAAATAAATTGAATAACAACAATAATATGAAGTTGTTCTTGTTTAAATGATTCATACGTACCAACACATTGAATTGTAGAATACATGGCAGAAATTATTTTCATTATTTCTTCTCTATCAAATCCATTTTTTTGTAATTCTTGAATAAAAAATAATAATTCAAATGCACTTTGTTTGAATTGAGACCTTACACAATTTCCAAATTCTTCAAATAATCCATTATGAAGATCTTCATTTGCTTTACTACTAATTGAAAGTGGTTTAAAATTAATATAAGGAATATCTTCATATAATGGCTCTGATTTATCTTCAATTTTAATACCATTACTTAATGCAAGAATTGAAGATAATAAAACTTGTGAAGTAAAAGAATAAGTTGTTTGTTCTTTTTTCATACGATCAATGCATTGATTAACAAAATTATAATTTCTTGGTAAATAAATAAATATTGAAGTGTCTGGATAATTATCAACTTTATTTTGAATTAATGTTTTTGGTAATGAATTTAAATGATTAATAGCTTGAGTTAATCCTTTTTTTGTTGTTTCAATAAGTCTTTTAAATGAAAAAGGTGCAACAAACCTATTACTTTTTGGTACAATTTCATAAAATTGATGGCACTCACTTTGATAAATTCCATACGTAGTTTTATTATTGAAAGAAATACATTCTGTAATATCAAGTTGTGGTATTTCATTATTTTCATAAATAATTCTTTCTATTGAAAGAGAGAAACATTCAATTTTAATAGAAGTAATAGTTATAATAACATCATTTCTAAGAAATGTAATAAATGGAATTCCTTTTGGAAGAAGATAATGGGCTGAAATTTTAATTGGAATTGGTAAAGCAAAATTGCTATTCATAACAAAAATATCACCACAATCTTCTATCATTACTAAGTCTTGATCTCTTTTTAAAATATGAACTACTTGTGTTGTATGATAAAATGGAATAAATTGTAGTACTGCTAATTTCATATCATAAATACAATAAGTTGATTTATTATTTTCTGAAGAAGTGAGAATTACTAATAAATTATCTATATTTTTTATTTGAAGAATTGGTTCTTTTAATTGTATTTCTTCAACACTTTCTAAAATAATTTTAAACGTTGACATATTTTTAATATCTACTTCATTTAGATCTTCATTTAAGAAAATGATATTATACCTAATTTTATAGATAATTCTAGTTCCTTTAACACCAATGAAAATGACCCTATGGATGTAAGTTATTTACTAATCAAATTATTTTTATTTTTAATACAAAAAACAAACAAATCATTTGGGTGGTGGTATGCATATAAAATATCATTTTCTTTAAACATTACATTTATTAATACCTTAAATTGAGCACCAATTATTTGGTCATTTCTGATAAGGTTGAATGTCAATTTCTTTTCTGAGTCACACCTAATAAGAATACAATATTTTTGTTCAAATAAAACAAATTTTGTAGTACTTGTTGTTTGGTCAAGTCGTTGTAATGTTCCCTGTTTATTTAAATATTAATTCTAAAGAAAAAAAAATCATACTAAACCAGTTTAAGACAAACATCATTTTTAATAAAAAGAATAGAGTCATTTTCTTGCCAAATAAAAGTGTGAGGGTATTCAAAAAGAATATTTTTAACCTCATTTTTATCAATAGCATCAAGAAGGTTTTTGTTATTTTCAAAGACACCAAATGAACAGAATTGAAATTGCATTAAGATATTTATTTTAACTACATTTTTAAAGTTCTTTTCAGTTCCATTTTACATTTTTAAAATCTGAACTATTGAAACACACCCACAAAAAAATAGTAAAAGAAAAACTAAAAAATAAAAGAGATGAGTTTCATTGATGAATGTCTTGAACAATTATGGCAAGGTGAAGTAATTAAAGAAGCAACGTTTCGTCAAATATATGAAAAAGCAAAAGAAGTTCTTTCAAAGGAACCAAATATTATTCCAGTCTCTCTTCCAGTAACAGTTTGTGGAGATATTCATGGACAATTTCCAGACTTTTTAGAATTGTTTAGAGTAGGAGGAAGAGTCCCTGAAACTAATTACATTTTTATGGGAGACTATGTTGATAGAGGAATAAATGGTGTTGAGGTATTCATGTTATTAATCGCACTAAAAGTTAAATACCCTCGTAGAGTTACTCTTTTAAGAGGCAATCATGAAACAAGACAAATCTCACAAACATATGGTTTTTATGACGAATGTATGAAAAAATATGGTAATTCAGATGTATGGAAAATGTGTTGTGATTTATTTGATTTATTGGCTTTAAGTGCTTTAATTGATAATCGCATATTATGTGTTCATGGTGGTCTTTCTCCAGAAATTAAAACACTTGATGATATATCAAAAATTAGTCGATTTAAAGAGGCTCCTCATGATGGTGCATTTTGTGATTTATTATGGTCTGATCCTGAGCCTGAAGTTGACACTTGGAGACCATCTAATAGAGGAGCTGGTTATCTTTTTGGTGAAAAAGCTACAACAGAATTTGTGCAAAGTAATAAGTTAGATTTCATTGCTCGTGCTCATCAAATAGTTATGGAAGGTTATGACTGGAAGTTTAATAAATTGGTATGTACAGTATGGTCTGCTCCAAATTATTGTTATAGGTGTGGTAATCGTGCCTCTGTTATGGAATTAGATGATATGGGAAATCAAACTTTCTTATTGTATGATGCTGCCCCAGAGGTTTGTATTTTTTTATTTAAGTTTTAAACTCTCTTCTATGAAATAGTTAAATTTACACAATAGAATGAACGAACAAAAGAAGCTCATAAAGAATCTTATAAAACATTTTTAACAACATACTCTTATTGAATTTTCTTATTGAATTTATTTTTTTTTATTCAGTTAAAACTCAAACTCACTTTTGTTAAAATGCAAATCAGAGAAGAACAACCATCTGATTATAATGAAATCTACCTATTAGTTCAAAACGCCTTTAAAACTACTGAACATTCAAGTGGTACAGAACAAGACATTGTTATTAAAATTAGAGAATCAAATAATTATATTAAAAATTTATCACTTGTCGGTATTCTTCAAGGAAAAATTATTGGTCATATTATGGTTTCTAAAATTTCTATTGTTAATAATCAAAATACGTATAATAGTTATGCAATTGCCCCACTTTCTATTGCCCCTGATCAACAAAGAAAAGGGTATGGAAGTCAGTTGATGAAAGAAGTTATTTCAAGAGCACAAAAATTAGGACTTACTCATTTAACATTGTTTGGAGATGATCAATTTTATCATAGATTTGGGTTTGAAACATCAACAAAGTATGGAATTAAAACAGATATTCCATGTGATGAGAAGAATTGTATGGTTATTCAATTACAAGAACAAGGACTAATTGGAATAAAAGGAATCATTAAATATCCAAATTACTTTTTTAAGTAAACGGTTTTTTCGTGATTTTTCTATTCTTTTAAAGCTTTTTCCAAAATTAAACTTCATCTAAGAATTCTTATTTAATTATGTCCTCGGCACTTCAGATCAAATACCTTTTAGAAAATATTAGTACTTGTCCTCAAAATGAAATTAAAAAGTGGTGTGATGATCTTATAAACATGTTTCCTTTATCTTCTAAATCTTTTAAATCTTTTTATCTACCTATCTATCTAGATTTAAATGGTGTTCAAATTAGATACACAATCGATACACATTCTACACTTTTTCAACTTACACAAGAAATTTCAAATAGATTTAAATTACCACAACCATTACATATTAGTTTAGGTGATCCAATTGATCATATTTATTTTGGAAGAAAAATTTCAAGCTTTATTTTGTTTCCTAATCAAATTATTACGATAAGAACAGAAAGTTTAATAGAACCAACAATACCAACAGATGAGTATATCACTTTTCCATGGACAGAATATTTTAAAACGTTTGATAAACTTTTATCAGATTCCAATGAGTATTGCCTTCAATTGTTGAGAACTCTTTCAAGTATTCCTTCTGATCAATTTGTTTTTGATGTAACTGATTCCCCATCTTGTTTAACTGCATTGTTTTTCAATGTATTAAAAGAAAGGGCAATTTCTTTATCAGAAGAACAATGCATTAATTTAATTAAACAAACTTTTTCTTTCCCAGGTGACACTAAATACTATTCCATCATTTCTGTATTAAGACTATGCGTATTCAATAATATTTATTTACCAGAAAAATTTATTGAAGAAATTAAACAATCAATTCAAAAAGAATCTAAATTGTCACTAATTCGACCAATTTATATTTATTTAGGATGTTGTATCAAAAAAGATTTTCATCAACAAGTTTATTTACCAAATATTAAAGACTGTAATGAATTTCAAATTATTAGTGCTGCACAGCATGACTTTGAGTTAAACGATTCACAACTATTATCAGTTTATCAACAAATTACTACTTTCATTAGTTCTCCACAAAAACGTAGTGAATCAATAGAGCATTTATTTGAAACTCCTTTATATTTTATTGCTGACAACAATACTTCTCTACCATTTAGTGAAAATTTTACAGTATTTGCATATTTATATTTATTAAATTCTCTCATCAAGAAATATGGTTTTAAGAATGTCCCACGTACATTGGGAGAGTATTTAGTATCATTTGTACTTCCTCAATGGAAATCATGCCTTGAATCTATTCCAGTACTTTCATTAGGATTTCAATCAATAAACCTTGCACATCATATTCTTTCTTATTCTAATAATCTAAAAAGTATTATCTCAAAATATTTGATCAAATCATCTGAAATTCAGTCATCATTAGGAAGAATTGAATTAACTGCAACACCTCGATTAATGTTAGAAAATCCACAATTAGAGGCATATATTTATATTGCATCATTTTTATCAATAGAAAATGGAGAAGATAATAGTCTTGTTTCTGTAAGTAAAAAATTACTTGAATTTCCTCCTCGGTCTATTGATATAACACAAATTATTACAACACTACAAATACAAGAAAATGATATAGAAGGATTAGTTAAGTTATTAAATACATCAAATATGAAATGTGTTTTATTACATTTTTCTTCCGTCCCTACAAATATAATCCCAATACTTTGTTATAACTTTTACTTTCAAGTATATCCTATTCATCCTGAATATACATATGCACATGGGTTTACTTCAATTCCAAAACATTTTGATTTAATTTCAACTCATACATTAGGTAACTTAACATTTAGTTTAAAAGCAGTTATTACAGTAGAAAATAAATTCTATTTAAGAAATGGAAACAAATGGATGTGTTTAGAAAATGGAATTTTAAATGATGTAAATCCTAAAGTATGGAGTAAAACTATGAGAGAAGGGCTATTTACTCAAGTGATATTGAAAGTTGATGATAGTACAATACATAAACCAACAATCATTGAACCAACAATTACACAAAGTGATATAAGTGATGTATCTATAAGAACTTCAGTAGTAAATATTGAATGTATGTCAGTAGAAGAAAAAATAGAATTTCTCAAGTACATTACTTGTAGATATCTTGATGTTCTTAGTTCTGAAGTTTATTATAAGGTGCGTGAAGAATTGAAAAAAGAGAATGGGATAACTGTACTTAAATATATTCTTTCTGATAAATTTTTAAATTTCCTTCAACCTGGAGAAACACTTAATGAAGTAAGAAATGATCTTGTTGATTTAGTGGTATATTTGTTGAAGAAACTCGATAAAGATTCACAAAATCTCATTTGCCAACATCTTATAACAAAAAAACTCAATACTGGAATGTTAAGACTTTGTTCACAATGTATGGATAATGAAACAATAAAAGAATATTGTTTACAACATTTTAATGACTTCTTTAAATTTGAAAAAGAAGAAAAACAATCATTCCAACAAATAATAAAAGAAACAATTAATGAACTAGATAGACTTGAACCAATCTATCGAAGTAATGTTGAAATTATTAGAGCTATGAAGAAAAGTATTCCAGTTGAAGCAAGCCTTATTCTTAAACGAGTCGGGAATAAAGAAGAAAGAACAAATATGATTTCTTCGTTCCGTTTCCTTCGTTTAGATGATTTAGATAAAATTAAGTTCTTAGAATCACTTGACTTAGATACTATGACACCTGAAGATTTGTCTATCCTTCAAAAATATAAGAAGAAATTAACAACTGAAAGTAAAGAAGTTTTTGATAAATTTGATCAAATAAATAAAGTATTAAGACAAAGATTTGATGCAAAAATGTTCTATGACTATTGTTATGATGCTGTTTGTTTTTGTTTTATATTTATTTACTACATATATTCACTATATTTAGTTTTATGATGTCATGATGAATTAATTGCATTTTATTTTTCAAATAATATAATTTCTAGTTTAAACCAAAAGGAATAAGTCATTAAATTTCTAGTAATCCAATGTATGAAAGAATTAAAATCATAATCTCAAAATAATTATTTTTATTTTATTTCATTCTATTTTTTTAAAATGATATTAATATAATTAAAATTGTTTTATAAAACAATTTAATAATACATGTTTTATAAAACATAAAATAATTTAAACCTAATAGTAGATAAAGAATTTGACTATGGCAAAAGAAGAGTACCATAATGTATTTGAACGAGACGAGAATGGGATTAGAAAACTTGACTTAGAATATGGTGACTTTCCTGATGATGGGTATGATTATTCACAACATTTTGCTGAACGAGGAAATGGAATTTTCATTCAATCTGATGGTAAAATTATACAACCAGAAGATAGGGGAGTTGATAAAATCGAGGTTGTAAACGATATTCCAGATGATGTCGATCCTGAAATTCTTGCTATGTTGAACGGGGACAAAGAAACTAATGATATGGATGATGATTTTGTTCAAAAAGCAATGGGAAAGGATGTTCAAAAAAAAGAGAGAAAAGAACGAGAAGAAGATAGAGAGTTTGAAAAAACTCTGAAAATGTGGGATAATGATGAAGATGAACCTATTAAAGATGAATTAAGTGATAGTTTAGAGTTTGAAGAACAAAAAGATAATGATATTCCATTAGATGAAGATATGTTAATTGAAAATGAACCAGTTGATGGTTTATTTAAGAATGGTAATCCAGTTGATATGTTAGACTTAAATCAAGAGTTTATTGACTTTGATGAATCAGATGTACAACTCGCTATGAGTTCTGTGAACCTAGAACAAAACCCAAAGAAACACCACCACCAACCTAAACAAAGAAAAGAGAAGAAAGTAACTAAAGAAGATCTTGAAATAGACCCAGCTCTTTTGTTAAAACACGCACAACGTGTAATGGTCGATGAACCAGAAGAGACAGAAACTATTGTTGTTCAAACGGTTGTACAAGAGGATATTCTTCAACATCAAGAAAAAACAAAACCAAAAACAAAACCAAAGAATAAACCAAAAATGGTAAAAGCACCAATAAAGAAAAAAAAGTAACTCTTAATTTTTATTACATTAATTTTTGATTTATTTCTAGTTAATAAATCCAGTTATTAAAACTATGCTGTAAATGTTGTATAAAATGCCATTAACACAGAAGTTGATTGACAAGTTATATCAAAGTTATTTGAAATAAATTAAGAAGAAATTTATTTTATAAAAAATATTCACAAAAAGTTAAAATAAAAAATGAAAAAAAACTCAAATTTTTAATAAACAATAAGAATGTCACGAAGACATCAAAATGAAAAGGACCAAGCACTTGAACTTCTAGAAAAAGCTCGAGAAGGCAAAATCGATATGGAAGAAGTAGCAATAAATTGTATTGCACAAGATGGATTCGATGACATTGATGATATTGATATTGAAGATTTAAAGAATGAAAACATTAAAGAAGAATCAAAAGAAGAGGTTGGAGGTAAGAAGATGGTCCAACAAAAGTTAGTTATTGAAGGAAAAATTAATCCAGAAATTAAAGAAATGATTAAAGAAAAAACCGAAATTACTATTTCAAAAGAAAAGGCTCCACCAATCAAATTACCAAAAAAATTTATTCTTAATGTCCCTAAAAGAACAGACGCTAATATATTAAAAAATGTCCCAACACAAAATTTAGATTTCTTCTATATTGATTTAGTAAGTGTTACTACAATGAAGGGTTGTGTCTTTTTAATAGGAAAAGTAAAAGGAGATAATGGATTTATTTCTTGTTCAATTCTTGTCAAAGGTATTAGAAGAGTTTTGTTTGTTGAACCAAAAAAAGAATTTATCAATAAGCCAAAAGAAGTGATAGAAGAATTAAAGAAATATTATAAATCAACAAATGTAGTTTTTGCAGAAGCGACAAAAGAAATGATTATTAATCCACAGGACACAAATGACAATAAAGAGTTATTAGAAAAAAAAGTTATCAAAGGGATTCAGGTTGAATGTTATTTTGATGATAAAGAATTAAATGATACTGGAAAAACTTATGAAAAAGTTTATCAAAAAACATTGACATGTGAAGAAGTCTTTCTTAGTAATTATTCAATATTTGGTCCATCTTGGATTAAATTTAATGGATTAACTGTTGTACGTACTTCTGTAGAACAAAAGTCATGGTGTTTAAGAGAGTATATTTTAGACCTCAAAAAAGTTAATCCTAAAACGTCAATTAAAACTTCTATAACAAACACAATGATTCCTCCCTTAAATATTTGTTCTATTGAAACAATTTGTTTAAATGAAGAGAAAACAAAAAAACCAATGATGGTCTCATTAGATGTAGTTAAAAGTGTTCCTATGAGTCATAGTATGAAAGCATGGAGAGATGATATTTATACATTTTATATAAATCAAGGAGTTAAATGTTCAAAAGGAATGGAAGCAAAAGACCAAAAAGAACTTTTGTTAAAAGTATGTAACTTCATTCAACAACATGACATTGATCTGATTATATCACATGATATGACAACAACATTAATGCCATTTTTTGATACTATTGAATCATCAGGGGAAGTTTCTGCTTATTCTAAATTTGGAAGATTAAAAAGAACACTTACTAACACTAAATCAAAAGATAATAAAGATAATACCTTTGCAGGAAAAATATTTTTTTCTGGAAGATTATTAGCGGATACGTTTGTGTTATCAAAAGAATTTTTAAGGTCAGAAAAAATTAATGATTTAAATACTCTAACTAGTCATTATCTTGGAATTCAAAGAGAATATAATATTGATGATTTGACATGTTCAAGTGATATTGAATTTGCATTACAAGATAAAACTAAAATTGATAGTATTAGAAATTATCTTGAAGAAAATTCTAGGTTAGTTATAAAACTTTGTAATCAAATGAATGCAATTGCAATGACAAAAGAATTAACTAATTTGGCTGGTAATATTTGGAGTCATTCTTTCTTTGGAAAGAGGGCAGAACGAGTTGAGTATTTACTTCTTCATGAATTTATTAAACAAACAACATTGTATATTTTACCAGATAAAAAGTTTGGGGAAGGAAGCCAACATAAAAAATATGCTGGTGGTTTGGTTTTAGAACCTGTCAAAGATTTTTACTCAGACCCAATTTTATTAATAGACTTCAAATCATTATACCCATCAATTATTATGGAATTTGGTGTTTGTTTTCTTAATTCTCAACTTGGAGGAGAAAATAATAAATCAATGTTACCAGAAATTATTAAAAAACTGGTTATGAGAAGAAGACAAATTGTAAGTGAAATGGAAAAGTTAGGAGATAAAGATGAAATTAAAAAAGCACAATTAAATACACAACAACTATCTGTAAAAGTAATGACTAACTCTATTTATGGTTGTCTTGGTTTTAAAGGAAGTAGATTTTATTGTCAAAAAATTGCTGAGTGGATTACTGGTAAAGGAAGAACTATTTTAACAAATACATGTGAACAGGTTCAAAAAATGGATATCCAAGTAATTTATGGAGATACTGATTCATTAATGGTTAGACCACCAAAAATTAGTTTGAAAGATTTAAAGAATTTTGGTAATAATTTATGTGCACAAATTAATAAAAGTTATAAATCATTAGAAATTGAAATCGATGCTATATTTGAAAAATTATTATTATTAAGAAAGAAGAGATACGCTGCTACAATGATTCTTGATGGAGGTAAAAAGAAAAAAGAATTAAAAGGATTAGACGTTGTAAGGAGAGAATGGTGTCCATTATCTAAAGAAATAGGATATTATTGTATAGACTTAATACTGTCTGATCCAGGATTAGTTAAAATGCAACAAATATTAGAAACTTATTTTAAAAATATAGCAGAAAAATTAAGAAGTGGTAAAGTTGATATTCACCAATTAGTTATTACTAAAGGACTGAACAAAGATCCTCAATCATATCCACAAAAAATTGATCATGTAGCTGCTGCATTAAAATCAAGTAAACACTATAAGGCTGGAGATCAAATTAAATACTTAATTGAAAAAGGAGATAATACAAAGTCAAGTAGTGATAGATCAATTCCACTTGATGTTGTTGAAAAATTAGATAAATTTGAACCTGATTATGAATATTATTTAGATACACAAATTTATGCACCAGTTTCAAGATTATTTGAAGTATTTCCTAGTATAAATATTAAAATTAGAGAATGGCTTGGATTAAGTCCAACAACAACTTTGTATAGTAGAATTGCTGTGACAGCAAATAAAAGTGGTTCATGGTTAGGTTTTGAAATTGAATGTGGTGAATGTAAAAAAGTATTTACATATAGAGCATATCAAGAAAGGGACATGAAATGTAGGTGTCCAGAATGCAAGAAATTATATACATCTACTGATTTAGTTTCTAAAGGAAAACAATACATGGAAAAGGTATTAGATGATTATTTAAAACAAAAAGTTTCTTGTAATGATTGTGGAAAAATTTATACAAAGGCTGGAAATAATGCAGTTTATGATGACTCTTTTGATTGTTGTGGAAAGAATTATGAATTTAATATTAAAAAGAATGATATCATTGAAAAATTAACAAGTCTTTATGTTATTACATCATCAAGACTTAATGACCAACAAAAAATTGATTATGATATTGATGCATTACATTCATCAGTAAAAGGATTTTTAGATAAACCATGTTTACAAAGAGGAAGATAAAATGAAAATAATTGAATTAATAAAATCTTTTTTAAAAAGTTCACAACAAAACTGTCAACCTAATCAAATATCATTTTGAAATCAGGATAATTTTAACTGAAATTCTAGATGAAAAAGTAGGCATTAAAGAGATTTGTTCATAGGCTATGGTCACAATTTAATTTTGATTAATAACCTCTTTTCTTTTCATGTTGGTAGGTTATTATCAAAAAAATATAAACAGTCATAATAAATACCCCTTTTGTTTGTTACAAGATAAAAATTAATTATTTAAAAATATTAATCTTATACCTTTATTAAAAAAAAAATCAGTCTTGTTAAGTTAATAATTATAGTAATTAGTATTCTACTGGATTAGTAAATGATTTTTTGTGAGGTAGAAAGTTAGTTTAATATGAAACATTATAACTCTTTAAATGATTAAGCATTGAACTATTATTTCTTTTGGTTTAAATTTGCGAAAAAATAAAAAATAAAAAACGGTAATAGTAAAAGTTAATAATCCGTTTAAATTAAATAAAATGACAGTCAAAATGCCTACCAATTAAAAAAAAAAAAGGCAAAAAAAGATTTTAGTTTAATATTCTATTGGGAATGAACAACTTCCAAATTCTTATTTTATTAATAAGTATTTGTTCTGCAGAATTACTTACTGATGGAGTTCCATTTAAACTAAATGGAATTAATTCTGTTTCGTTAGACTATTCAGTTAATCCAAAACACAGAAATAATAAGATTAGAAGTTATATTACATTAGATGCTACGTCACAAACATCAATCAAAATCTCTGTTTCTATTAATGATAAAGAAATCGTTCCTCTTCAAGAATACATAGAGCCTATTGCAATTGAAGAAAACGATGAATATAAAAATGCTATTCATAAAATTACAGTTTCTTCTTCAGCTCCAATGAGTGGAATAATTACTGCAGCTGGTGCAATATATCTTTCTGATTGTTCTCCTGTTACATTTGATTCTTCTAACTTTAACTATATGGTTCACTTTATTTATGAAGCAAAGAACACTCATTTCTCACATGAAAATGAATGCACAATTATTTCTTCTTTACTTCTTAATTTTACTGAAGGGGTTTCTTTTTATTTTGAACAAGAGCCAAATAGTCAGTCAACAAGTGAATTTAATAAATATTCTCTCTATCAATACATCCCTGTTTTTGAAGATGGAACGGTTTTTATTCATGCACTAGGAGTTGAAGGAGGGGTTCAAGAAGCAACAGTAAATTCATTTTTAACTCTTCAATACCTTAACGACTGTAATGGAAAGAAACAAACAATCCATTTAGATTCAACTGGGTCTTATGCCTTTTATAGAGTACTTCAAGTAACTGCTTCTGTTTCTGGTCTTCCTTTATCAGTAATAGGATCAAGTCAATTTGAAGGAACAATGGAAGTATATTATGGGATCTGTGATGCAGAAAAAATAGGTGATATTAAAAGTGACGATGACACTATTCTCTTAGCTAATAATTGGTCTAATAATAATTTTGCTGTTATAGTTAAATATAACGTTCCAAAACCTATTGATGTTGAGGTTATTCATCATGAAGTTATTGCTCTTTCATCAACAAATGAATTCTTTATGCATAGTGATGTAGCTTATGGATCATTCTCCTTATGTGGTTTAACACAAACTACTAAAATTACAACTTCTCTTGATCAAACAATTACAATTTCTACTGGAGTTGATACTGTTCCAATTGAGGATGCAACTAGTTCTTCCAAAGAAATTACTAAACAAAATTTAGAAGGTGGTAGTTATATGGTATTATTTAAAGGTAAATATGGAATTGTAGAAACTACCTTTGAAGTTTCAAATGATATTTTTGAATTACCACCAGAAGGAACTTCAAGAATTGGATGTTCAAATGCTGTTTATTCAGTAATTGTTGAAGAAGGAGCAATGGATTATTTTGTAATGTTAAAGTCACTTGAAGTAGAACCAACATATATGATTTATGTAGATCAAAATATTGATAATTTAAATGAAAATGCACAATTTTCATCGAAAAAAGGACAGGTTTATGTCTCGAATATTCATTATCCATTTGAAAATTATTCAATCACAACTGGTCAATATTATATCAAAATTATTAACTTCCCAACAAATGCACATTCTCAAGTACAACACTCAGGATCAATAGAATTACGCGATAATGTTAATAAGACAGTTACTGTAACAAAAGACTATCAATACGCTCGAATTATTTTGAAAGGTTGGAATGATGAATATACATTTACTTCATCTTGCAACTTAGATTTTGTTGTTAATGGTGAATATAACACTTTTGGAAACCCAAGACCACTTGATGAAAATGCTCAATTTAAAACAACAGGAACAAATTTCACAATAAAGTACTCAGATCCAGCTTTTAGTAACAGTATTTCTCATGTTGGGTTTAGAAGCACTGATGGAAAAGAGCATAATTGTACTATTCAATATAGTACAGTGTCATACAAAATAATACGTATCCATACTGGATTTAATACTGTTGACTTCATTTTGTGTTGTTGTGGTGGATTACTATTGTTAATTTTCATTGCTTATATTACATTGATTGTCATTGGTCTTGTTAAAGGCTGGCTTAAGCCAAGTTGTTCAATGAAGAAAATTGAATAATTAATTTTTATTTTCTTAGATAGGTTACTCTTTGGATAATTAATGTTGATCTTCAAATATTATATAAACAAGCTACAAGAAAGAACATCTTAGGATTGACAAAAACTTTAATTCTAAAATATTTAAATATGGGAATT